>NC_089273.1:54519187-54691448 GCF_963678975.1 Dysidea avara | reverse complement strand
CCCTAACCCTAACCCTAACCCTAACCCTAACCTAACCCTAACCCTAACCCTAACCCTAACCCTAACCTACCCTAACCCTAACCCTAACCCTAACCCTAACCCTAACCCTAACCCTAACCCTAACCCTAACCCTAACCCTAACCCTAACCTAACCCTAACCCTAACCCTAACCCTAACCTAACCCTAACCCTAACCCTAACCCTAACCCTAACCCTAACCCAACCCTAACCCTAACCCTAACCCTAACCCTAACCCTAACCCTAACCCCTAACCCTAACCCTAACCCTAACCCTAACCCTAACCCTAACCCTAACCCTAACCCTAACCTAACCCTAACCCTAACCCTAACCCTAACCCTAACCCTAACCCTAACCCTAACCCTAACCCTAACCCTAACCCTAACCCTAACCCTAACCCTAACCCTAACCCTAACCCTAACCCTAACCCTAACCCTAACCCTAACCCTAACCCTAACCCTAACCCTAACCCTAACCCTAACCCTAACCCTAACCCTAACCCTAACCCTAACCCTAACCCTAACCCTAACCCTAACCCTAACCCTAACCCTAACCCTAACCCTAACCCTAACCCTAACCCTAACCCTAACCCTAACCCTAACCCTAACCCTAACCCTAACCCTAACCCTAACCCTAACCCTAACCCTAACCCTAACCCTAACCCTAACCCTAACCCTAACCCTAACCCTAACCCTAACCCTAACCCTAACCCTAACCCTAACCCTAACCCTAACCCTAACCCTAACCCTAACCCTAACCCTAACCCTAACCCTAACCCTAACCCTAACCCTAACCCTAACCCTAACCCTAACCCTAACCCTAACCCTAACCCTAACCCTAACCCTAACCCTAACCCTAACCCTAACCCTAACCCTAACCCTAACCCTAACCCTAACCCTAACCCTAACCCTAACCCTAACCCTAACCCTAACCCTAACCCTAACCCTAACCCTAACCCTAACCCTAACCCTAACCCTAACCCTAACCCTAACCCTAACCCTAACCCTAACCCTAACCCTAACCCTAACCCTAACCCTAACCCTAACCTAACCCTAACCCTAACCCTAACCCTAACCCTAACCCTAACCCTAACCCTAACCCTAACCCTAACCCTAACCCTAACCCTAACCCTAACCCTAACCCTAACCCTAACCCTAACCCTAACCCTAACCCTAACCCTAACCCTAACCTAACCCTAACCCTAACCCTAACCCTAACCCTAACCCTAACCTAACCTAACCCTAACCCTAACCCTAACCCTAACCCTAACCCTAACCCTAACCCTAACCCTAACCCTAACCCTAACCCTAACCCTAACCCTAACCCTAACCCTAACCCTAACCCTAAACCCTAACCTAACCCCTAACCCTAACCCTAACCCTAACCCACCTCCGTGTTCCCCCTCATCTTTGATGACGTCAACCTATATAAACTCTGTTAATTGATAGCCCTTTCACTCTCTTACGATTGCAACTTGGAGTGAGTTTGTTTCGTCTGAAGAAGGCCCTGAACCGAAACCGCGGTCACGCCAGCAAGCTCTCCTATTACAAGGACAGTCACGAACATTTTGTAACTTATTTTGTTGTTGTAAGAGTCCTCTTTTGTTTGTTATGTCGTCTGTATGGTATTTTGTACTTGTATTACATTAGGTTGTATGTATTTAGGCTTGTAATTGTACGCGTACATTATCATTCTTTGTGTATATAATCATTAAAGTAAATCTGTCTCACAGTTAAGTCATGAGTCGCACCAACCGCGATGGAAGCACCCTGAGGAACGGCAAACCAAGGACGTACAAATCTGTGTACCCTTCGACTCAACCCTCTCCTGCCACGAGAAACTCTCCACGAGAAACGAGAAACTCTGGCAATCAAAGCACCAGTAGTCAACCTCCGAGTAGAGCCACCTCTGGAAGGAAACTGCCCCCTAATCCTATTGACCTTACTGGACCTATAAATGAACAACAACAGCAAGAAGAAAATAACAATGTTCTAAACACAGGTACTAACAATGTAAATGTACAGCACAACACTGAACAGACAGGGAACCATAGTGCTGAGGAAGGGATTGATGGTGCAGGGAACACTGTTGTTCCCCCAAACCCTAACCCTAACCCTAACCCTGTAACCAAACCTTACCTTTCACCTATATACATTTATACATGTAAAAAGTATTTGTGCTAAGCTGGGTGATTTTTTGTGCATATAGGCAAATTAGTGTGTGTGTGAAGCTGAAAATAGATGATTTTGTGTACATAACCCTATTCTAATTAATGTCCACCACCCTAGGGTTACGTAGCACCGTCTAATTAATATTCGCCCTCACCAGATGGACATTAACTTGATCTACACATAATAGTTTGCATGATGTAAGTGACTGACTGATTGATTGACTTTGAAAAGTTTGTATGTATGTATGTATGTATGTATGTATGTATGTATGTATGTATGTATGTATGTATATGTGTATGCATATAAAACTGAATATGTATGTAGAAAGGTTTGAAAGGCCATAACTCGGTCATCTTTGATCCGATGACTTTAAACTACGTATCAAACAACTCAGCTCGATGAGCCGAATCAGATGATGTGTAGAAAAGTGGGTGTCGATTGTTGAGGACGTATGGAACCCCCTTGTAAGTCCCGATGAGGTAGATAGTAATCTTACAGAGTACAAGAAGAATGTCACTAAGCTGAGCAAATGTATACATCATCTTAAATTTTTAGAAGAATCTCTCAGCGAAGGCACAGTCCCCAAAGGTTTAAAAATCAATTTGAAGGTCAATGCAGTTAATCAAAGTGAACAACTTAACAATAATGTACAGAGGATAATAGAAAGGTGTCAAATAAGCGTGATGGAAGAACTTAAAGCACACTACATTCAAACTTGTGCAAAATTAGAGACAAGAATCGACCAAACAAAAAGCACACTAGCCTGTGCTCCAGATGAGACCATAATCACAGCTACATATAAAGAAATGGAAACTAAGGTCAATTCACTAAATGTCAAATTGGACCAGAGAAGAGAGAAGAAGAAACAAGGGACTTCCCCCCCAAATGTACAACCACGCAGACAATACAACAGAAGAACTTACCAGGCACCTAGACAAGGAAACAATCCACCCTACTGTATAACCATCCTCATCAATTCAGACCCAGGAGGCCAGAACAGGATCCCCCAGGCTACAGACCACAAGAGCCATTCAACAGACAACAATTACCTTCGTATAGAAATAACCGAAACTTTAACAGGGATGACAACAATATTAGAAGACCTCATTTTGAACAACCTCCATCACATAATAACATTGCACCTCCTAATAACTACCCAAACCAGTATTGGGGAAACACAAACCCACCAGTACAAGGAAATCAGCTTGGAGGGCTCGTAAATACTTTAAACTGGTTACTACAAAGTCTACAACCGCAATCAACATATCAGTCATTCCCCCAGCCTCCATTTCCCTACCGGAGATGAGGGTGTTACAAAAAGGTTTTAAATATATACCCTACAGTACATACACTCCCAAGCATTTAGAACTAGACACCAGTTCCTTGAAAGCCAACTTAACTAAACGTTGTGTACCATACAGATACGACATTCCAAGGGGTGGACTAATGAAAACAGTCAGTGATGTGTCCAAAGTAACAACCCCAGTCAGTAATGCCATCGACCAATTTGTAAATGAAGTCAGAGTCTCCTGCAACATTGGTACTACACAATCAGGCAAGGACAACATCAATAGAAGAGATAGAAATATACTTAAGAAACTGTGTAATCGTAAGGACATCAGAATTTCCAAGAGTGATAAGGGCGACACTGTTGTTGTCGAAACCATGGAATGCTACACAAGAGACGGTCTCAAACATTTATCAGACCAGGACATTTATCACCGTATTGATAAAGACCTCACATCAGAGTTACATGTCAAAATCAAGACATTTGTCAACCACTGCTTTAGCCGTGGTCTAATCAATCATGAAGTTTATAGTTTTCTCACTCAGGATGATAAACCCAGAACTCCTTTTATTTATTATTTTTTGAAAAAATTACATAAGACTCCCTTGGCTGTCAGGCCAATAGTTTCTAACATTCACAGTCCTACTTGCCTGCTATCTCAGTTCATGGACCACTTACTGAAACCCATTGTCGCCACTAAAACTCACATACTCAAAAACTCCATACAAGTCATTACTGAAGTGGAGCAATTACGTATCCCAAATAACTCATTACTAGTCACAGCCGACGTTAAGTCATTATATCCCAGCATACCAATAGAGGAATCCATTAACATTATTCTAACTGAATTGGAAAACTACAAGGACCCCACATCTCCATCTATACTTATATTAAAAGAAATGTTGAGTTTTATATTATATAATAATTGTTTTACTTTTGGTGACCTTTTCTTTCTGCAGGTTCGAGGGATTGCAATGGGCACAGCCATGGCCCCTAACTATGCCAATCTATTTATGTCTAATTTTGAGGATAAATTTATTTTTAACAGAAACACCAGACCAGTCTATTACCGTAGATACATCGATGATTTACTTATAATTTGGAAAGACACGGAGGAGGAATTGATAAAATTTATGGACCACCTAAATAATTGTCACCCAACTATTAAGTTCACATTTGAATCTTCCACTACTGAAGTCACTTACCTGGACATCAATATTGTCAAGGAGAACCATCAACTTTATGTCAAACCCCATTTTAAAACCACTAACACTTTTTCTTATCTACAGACATCTTCCTACCATCCTAAATTCACCTTTAAAGGTATCTACCGAGGGGAAAATGTAAGAATCCTTCGTAATTGTACTAAACAGTCAGACTATGAAACTACCATGAACCATATTAAAAAACAGTTCTCAGTCAGAGGCTATGCCACATTAGACTTACCTGATATACCATTTTCTGAAAGAAATAATCATCTGAAGAAGAGTGATACCACATCACAGACACGGGACAACCCAATCATCATTGTGAGTAAGTTTGACATTAACAAAAAGTTTGTAAGGGCCTGTAAAGACCACTGGCCAATGTTAACTGCTAATTCAGAGACTAAAAAACACTTATATCAGAAACCAGTTCAACACACTTTCACCAATCACAAGAACATCAAGCAAAGATTACCTAATAATAAATTGGACATTGAGGTACCTACCGACTTAACAATTCACCCTTCACCTACTATCACCAGTAAACAATTTCCAGCTAAGAATATAGCTTGCAGGAGAGAGGATTGTGCCTGCTGCAGTCAACTAAAGGGCAGTGCTCGAGTTATCAGTTATCAAACACAAGTATCTTTTGACATCACTAACATCTATGCATGTGACTCTGTAGGTGTAGTCTATCTACTGGAATGTGTACATTGTTACAAGCAATACGTAGGAGAGACCTCTACCACACTACGTGCCAGAATGAGAAGACACAGGAATATGTCCAATCAAGCTACCAATAGACCCTTGTATCACCATCTTCAAGAGCACAAGCAAACCTTTGCTCAAACCTACAAGTTATCTATCCTTGATAGAATTGTCGATACTCCCGCTAGAAAAGCTAAAGAAATGTGGTTCATCCAGCAATTCAAAACGAAGATACCTTTTGGCTTTAATGTTATTACGTGAGCCACTTCCGACATACGTATACTGGAATTTCACCTCCGTGTTCCCCCTCATCTTTGATGACGTCAACCTATATAAACTCTGTTAATTGATAGCCCTTTCACTCTCTTACGATTGCAACTTGGAGTGAGTTTGTTTCGTCTGAAGAAGGCCCTGAACCGAAACCGCGGTCACGCCAGCAAGCTCTCCTATTACAAGGACAGTCACGAACATTTTGTAACTTATTTTGTTGTTGTAAGAGTCCTCTTTTGTTTGTTATGTCGTCTGTATGGTATTTTGTACTTGTATTACATTAGGTTGTATGTATTTAGGCTTGTAATTGTACGCGTACATTATCATTCTTTGTGTATATAATCATTAGAGTAAATCTGTCTAACAGTTAAGTCATGAGTCGCACCAACCGCGATGGAAGCACCCTGAGGAACGGCAAACCAAGGACGTACAAATCTGTGTACCCTTCGACTCAACCCTCTCCTGCCACGAGAAACTCTCCACGAGAAACGAGAAACTCTGGCAATCAAAGCACCAGTAGTCAACCTCCGAGTGGAGCCACCTCTGGAAGGAAACTGCCCCCTAATCCTATTGACCTTACTGGACCTACAAATGAACAACAACAGCAAGAAGAAAATAACAATGTTCTAAACACAGGTACTAATAATGCAAATGTACAGCACAACACTGAACAGACAGGGAACCATAGTGCTGAGGAAGGGATTGATGGTGCAGGGAACACTGTTGTTCCCCCAAACCCTAACCCTAACTCAATCCAACCACTAACACTAACCTAACTAGTATAGCGAATCCCTAACCTAACTAGTATAACACAGCACTATCCTAACTGATAGAGCTGATATGCCCCAACCTAACTGTCCATAGTAACAGCTAGCTATACACAGCTAGTTGAACTTCAATAAAAGTACCAGAGTTGCATTGCATAGCTAATACACTGACCAAACTGACGCTACATACAAAAGAAACTCTTAATCACGTGAAAAACTTACATCCTTGACTTTTACTAGCAACTCCTAGTAAATAATATCACTTATACACGTGATTTAGATGACTTGAGACACTTGGCAACCTTAGCGTCCCCACGCCGTGATGTCATACTATGTCAGACGCTTTATACTGGTATTCCGAACTAACCTTTGTCGGATTACTGAGCATTTGTGTAGTTCAACACCACTCTGGCAATGTTAAATCCTTGTCATAGACTACGTAGTACATATATCTAAGGCCACTACAATGAGATAACTTGTTTCTCATCAACTTCTCATAGAGTAACACATGCGGGCGGGCGGGTTATCTCATTATCTCATTATTGCACAAGCCATAGCATATTTGTACAAAACCAGTATAATAATCCTTTATTTTTAGGCTATTGGCAGGATGCACACCAAGCACTGGTGCACACTGAGGGTAAAATTCCAAGTGCACATAAACTTCAACTTCAGTAACATAGCATTCAAGTCCTTTGCGAAAGTTCCACCAGTCTTGGAGTCATGTACCATGCAGCAGCAGACAGCAGCAGTCTTAGCACATGTAGGCTGGTCAGTCTTATTAGGGGGAGGGGCTGTGTAAGCTTGTGGCAGAAGTAGCAACACTAAAGCTACTATGTCTCTTAGATATGATGGCCCTGCACATAGGGCATGCAGGTCACGATACCAATGCTAGTGTATGGTCTAATGTACACTGTAGCACTCACTGTTGATGCCTTGGTGGTTGTTGATGCTCCAGAAAGCTCTCTAATCAACACAGAAGTAAAAAAACACTCATAAATGGTGTCTGTATCTCAATGGGATTGCAGTTTTTCATGGAAATAGTGCTTTTCTACGTGATAAACCCACTACCACAACACTCAAAAAAGCCATGCTGCCATCTCGTGCAATATTAATGAGTGCGCATGGGCAAAAGAAAATTCTGGTGCGGGCGGTTGATGAGAAACAAGTAATCTCATTGTAGTGGCCTAAGTAAACAGTCACTTTAAGAGTTTGGGCGAAGCCGCCTTATGAGCTTGACTGCCCCGGCGCAAGCGAAACGCGTCGCGGCGTAGAAACCCAAACCGGGATACAACATACCAGTTGTACCAGTGCAGTGACTTAATGTTAAATCAAATGAACCAGAGTGACTAGCTATATCACTAGCTATCTACTCCTGAAGATTGTGTACAATGGCATTGCCACCTTGGTGAAATAGCATTCCACCATTACACAGTTACATAAAGTGTAGGTAGCTAAACAGCTACAGTGTGAGCCCATTGAACTAGTCATATAACACAACCATACTCCACTGATCTTCTTAAACCAACATAACTATACTCTGTTGCCATAGCTATCCAGCTTTATCTCAGCAAACTCATAGTGACATACACTGGACAGGTGTATCATACAAGAATACAATCTTGCCTCTTCAGCTGAACACAGCATAGTCTTCAACACAGCCTGAGGGTCCCTCCTATTTTAACATTTGGTACATGACTGTTAAGTCATACAACACAGCACATATAGGCTGCGATTAAATACCAATGACTGTTGCTAAGCTGAGGATGGCCTTAAGAGTCTATCACAACAAACAATTTCATGTTGACTTGCCATTACCTGCAAGAAACATAGCAGAGAGTATATACCAAACTGAGCTCACCTCAACCTGTAACTGAAACACTGTACAATCTTCATGCCTTTTCAAATCAAGTGTACGGCAAATTGTATGATTCAATAGTATATGCTATCCTGTAACCAGTATAGACACATATGCAACACTGCAGGGCATAGAGACATATAATAGAAGAGAGAAGAGTAAGGAGAAAGAAAGATAAAGAGAAGAGAGAAAAAATAAAAAAATAAAAAAATGAAAACAAAACAGGCACATTGGTTGACATAACACTTCAGTGTCTATCACATCACAACTTAAATTCATAGACACACTAAATTTTCTTCCTCAACAAGGCACGTCTTTTAGCAACACACTGAATTACTGAGGCAGACTTGGAATGGCGTGGGAGTGCACCAAGGAATCAACTCATATAAAGAACATGTCACAAGTAGTGAACACTGGGAAACAAGTGGTGTGAAAGTTTAAACTGTAGCTAATTATTGTTGGTTATTTGTATGTCCTGCTATAAGTCATTTAAGTCTAGGTTGTAATCATTGTTAGGTTAGGTAATCCTAAGGCTGCAGCACATGTTACTGTCAGATCTTAAGTACTGGTCACTGTAAAGCATTAATAATAATAATAATAATTACATGAGTATCTTACATGTGGACGTCAACGACAATCAGCTTGTAACCCCAATCATTCAGCTTGTAATCAAGATACTCTAAGCGAGCATGCAGCCATTTTTACTCTTCACTCTTGGCATAATGAATGCTATATCCGTCCACTATGCACTGGTAGGAATAGCATACAATACAGGAATTCCTCTATCTCTGGTACTGGACGTTATCTCTTGTCCACTATTAGTGTTTAACCAACTTGCGAGGAGTGCAAGTTGCAAATTATGTGAACATGTCATATTATTAAGTTACACCGCTTCCACCCATGTTCATGTTCTGCCAATTGACTTAGGAAAATCACACTGGGAGGGTGGGCGGGAAGGTAGCCTACACTTAAATGACAGCGTTGAATTAAAAACATGTGTTCACACATTATGATTCATATACCTCCCTCGCACGTGCATATACATTACGTATTCCGGAAAGAGGTTATTTTCGTCTAATTCGCAATGTTCAACCGACAGAAAATACATATCCACATGTACAATACATATATCATTTACTTCTAGCAGTACCATCAAACCTTTCACTCATGTGATTATAAACTTGCCATCTTCACCATGTCTCTGCTGCTATAATACTTTGTAGCATGACAGATACTTGAATGTTCATATCCCATAGCAGTCTTTGGCTTGTTACATATACATGTCCTAGTGCAGATTGACTAGCAGCTATAGTCTAACATTACTAGCTAGGTCATGTAATACAAACTGATAGGGTTGAATACCTGTGTGAATAGAAAAGTAAGCAGAGCATGACTATGGTTAATTCTAACTTTGCAAAACTACTGAGTAGCCACTATATACAATGACGCCCACTTGTGGGGTAGTACTGGCCCATTTGTGGTAGTGTGTGTCGAGGATTCAACTCACCTAGCTTGTGTAAATAATCATGCAGTTTTCATCAATCATGGTTTCTCTTTCATAACCAGATTGACATCCACAAGTAGGACAATCATGTATATAGTCTCTATACCAACATTTGCAGTTTAAACTGTGACACCATTATAATATTCGTTTCACAGTATTCACTATTGTGGCATGTTCCTACGAGTAGCTTTCACTCCTTCGATTTCAGACATTCCGAGTCTGCTTCAGTCATCTCTAGAAGATGAGTTCACCTCTGTAGAATTCACAACATCGCTTGAGAATGCAAGGAACACACTGATTTGTCATGCCAAGATTCACGCAATGTGACCTTCCGTAAAATAAAGAAAAACAGTAAGTTCATGAAACGTGAAAGATTTTCTAGTCAGAAGTGGGCCCAAAAAAATTTTTTTGCACTATGCCGCAATGCAAAGTACAAGCCTTCTAGGGTGGTCTGGGGGCATGCCCCAGTGAAAAAGGATCACTCTGAGATTGAATCTGACACCACTTTCAGCTACCTATCACTGAGCTTTATACACATACATTTAAAAAAATTTGTATTGCTGCACACATAGTTTACAAATTTTAAAAAAAAAAAAACTAAGAATCAATGTATTGTACAGCCAGTTTGTAGACTTAGCTGGGCTAAATGATTTGTTACAAGAGGCATTGAGTCAGCACAGATTGAATTATAACTATCCAACTAGCTATTACTAAGGCCACTCTAAGAAAATTCATTGCTTCCCATTTCCCGTCCACATGCAGATTCTATTCCCTCATGGTCATTCATTGTTGCTGTCAACTGAACATTTTATTCATTATTTATCCCGTGATTGCATAGCAGTAACTAGTTTAGCATTCAAAAAGCCCATTTAGCCAGCTTTTCATCGCTCAGCTTCTTAGTTTAAATATTTCTACTGAATTCTTACCAGTGCCAGATTTAGAGGGATTTCAAAGTTTCCACGGAAACCCCCTATGAAAAATGATTATGCAACAGTTAAGTATTTTAATTAATTATTGCAACTTGTGCATGTAGTAAGCAAAAAAAAGCTGTGTGCATGCTCAACACTCTGAAAATATAGACTTCGTAAATGTTTATTTTTCTTGCCAAACGCAATCTCAGAGCATCAAAATTTCAAAAATTCCCCCAGACCCCTATCACAGGTAAGCATGCTTCTTCGCACACTCATGCATAGGCGGCGGAAGAGGGGGTGCTCAACTATTTAACTGGGATGCTGAGCACCCCTAGCTCAAAGCAGTATTACACAGTCATCACATGAACTTCCAAAAACTTGACAATCACGATCGAAAAGCTCTAATAGAGCAATCACCCTAATACAACTCAAGCATGTATTAAAATAAAAAGTAATAGTACTAGTATTAGATTAACAGCTAAAACCACTGAAAATGCCTCCAAATTCAATCTCCTGACACCTAATTTTCAAAATTTTCCTGAGGGGACATGCCCCCAAGAATTAGCATGCTAAGGCACACCTACTACTATCACCATAAATATTGGGCACCCCCAACTGCAGCATCCTTCTGCCTTGTATGCAGTGGATATGTCCACCGTCTAAACTGGAAACCCCTTTTATTAATTCCTAGATCCGCCACTGCTTATCTGTAAGTTAGTTATGAATTTTGAAAATTAGTGGAAACATCTATAATGAATAATGAACTGCCCGCCTGCATTTTTGAGGTTAACAAAATGGGAAACAAGGAATTTTCTTGGAGTAGCCTAAAGTTTCTCTTGTGGATTGCAATAGATCAAAACGTACTCTTGAACTTGCCGTGTGCAATACAGTTTTACCACCTGACTTTTATTCCACTCTCTCCAGCCAGTGCATTCTCTACACATTCTAACCATGAAATGACCATCTTATATTTCATATCATACCTCCACTTCGCAAACATTACTTTCTTTTCTTCTCCTGGAAAGTGCCACTCGTGAAGTCAGTGTAGTGATAACTTCTTCACAAAATGGACTTTAACCCCAATAGATAATTGGGATAAACACAAGCTGCATTGCTCTAGCTTACGCATGCGCATCAAGTCAATGCTTCGACGGGATCAAGATTTCACACAGCAATTAAATAGCTTCAGTAAGGAAAGGTAACAATATGACAACAATAGTACTATAATAATACATGTTATAAAGACTAATAATAAAGAATTACAGTTGAGTAAGATTTGATCAGCACAAATGGCCGACCAACGGCTACATTGATCGATCAGCAGCATCACTTGGTCGAAAAAAACAGCTAATGGTCGACCATTATATTGTACTCTGCCTTTGGAATAAAAAAAATGAGTTTGATAATGATTTACAAAACATACTGTACTTGATGTTACTGAGGTAGATGAGATCTGTAGTTTGTACGAAGGGATTGAAAACAAACACTTACCTGTCTCTAACATTGCTGAATCACAATGAAGTTATAGAAAACTGTTTGTTCTTGCCACAAAATCTCCTACTGCAAAGTTGTGGCTGCAGTATATTGATTATATAGAAACTTTGAAATTGTTTATAAGAGCTGAAAGATCAGGCACTTACACCTCATTGCTGTTGCAAACATGGTTAACCTATTTGCTGCCACCGGTCTCATTAATTATTCCCAAAACTTACACTTTTATTTACAACTACTACAGCAGTTACCACCTGATCATTCATGGTTATATCAGTGCTTTATTGAGCATGCATTTCATGTTGTTCAAAGTAGTCAACACTGGGTAGGACTATGGATACATATGGCAATTGAACAAGCAATGATGAGAGTCGTGGAGGACTTACAAGAGGAAAGGGAGTGGTTGAAGCCATACATCTGTGGTGGATATATAGTATGCACAAGTGCATGATGCCAACACTGCACACACAGATTTGCAGCACAGAACTAGCGAACAGCATGTTGAATTGGGAGCTTTTAGATCGTGAGAATGTTAGGTCTTTTCAGAGATGGTTTGATCAACATGAGTCTTTTGATTTGGATGAGCACAGGCTTCATTCTTTATTATCAGGATTAACTGCTACTGATGGTGGTGGCATCAATTGTGATAAAAATGAAGAGGTTGGTATGAAGCTTCAAAAGCAACTTGATAATATCAGCATCACTTAAGAGAAGCAAGCAGGTTAAATCTTTAGAACACTTGTACCGAGGAATGCAGGTTGATAAGCAGAAAGTACACATCAATCCAACTCTGTTGTTTTCTAGGCTATTGTACAAAGAGAAGAGGACATGGCCCCCTACTTCGGCTATGAGCTCACACCAATGCCAACATCTTTGTTCAAAGACAGCACTATATGTAAAATCACAATTATCAAAACCCCATGGTGTGATCGAGATAGACAATGAATGTCAGGATAAGACCACAAAGACTCCTGTCTATGTCAAGATTAATGCACCTGAAAACTTACTGGTGTCTGAAGGAGTGTCTATAGACAACTAGATATAATAAGCTACCATCCAGAGGTGCAGCCTTCTTCTGTGGCAAGGCCAATGACAGTGCCCAGCAAGGTACAAGTGAAGGAGAGTCCCACATGTGTGGTTCCAGCAATTGGCGAGAACATCACAATGATCAATTGCAATACCAACACATTGAGGATTAATGATGGGTGGGAGTGAACCACTAGTTAACACTTTGGGATCTGAGAGAGGGAATACCAAACTGATGGATGTAGCCCAACGGAAAGCCAAGCTTCTAAAATGTTTGAATGGTGGGATCTCTAACAGTACGCTATCTACTAAGGAATATCAACAGGGGGTGTCCTTTCTAGAGAATCATGATGTGTTCTGCTTATGGGACAGTGATAGAGGTGTGACTAACCTAGTAGAGATGACCATTGAGACTGGTGAGGCAGCGCCCAAGTGACAGGATATATGGAGGACACCATTTGCAGTGAGGAAAGAGGTAGGAGTCCAGTAGTAGATGCTTCAACAGAATGTTATTCAGCCATCAAGCAGTCCATGGGCCAGTCCAATTGTGTTGGTACAGAAGAAGGATGGTAACCTATGTTTCTGCATAAATTACCAAAGTCTCAACTCAGTTACTAATTCAGACCGCTTTCCCCTCCCAACAATTGATGATGCGCCAGACTATTGGGAAATACGAAGTACTTTTTAACATTGGACCTGGTTATTGGCAGGTCAAGATGAGTGAAGCATCTAAGGAGAAGACAGCATTTGTCACTCCAGATGGGCTACCGTAGACTCTGCACATGGTTATTAAGCACATATTGCCTGTTAACAAATGTAAATGTATGTAATAACCTTAGCCAGCTAACTTAATTTGATTGTAATTTTATACATTCAATTGTAATTGTAAGTTGTACGTATACTTTTTCTGGCTGTGGACACCAGTTGCCCACAGACCATTAATGCAGGCCTTGCCTGCATTAAAAAGCAGTTAAAATAAAAAAAAAATAAAAATTAAGCGCATATGCTAGACTTGTGCTAGACACCTGTTTATTAAGCGCATATGGTTGAAATCGCCTATGCCACCTAGTGCAACGTAGAATTGTTATCAGAATAAGTCAGACATGTCACAGCACACTCGATGCCTTGCCAGGCCCATGTCTAGCAGATACTGCTGTCTGTAATAACGATAGCTCTAGTTGCTACCGGATTTCCGTTTCCACGACTGAAGCAAACTATTAACTGGTGTTCAATTCATTTGAAAACTGTAGTGGGCACAACCAATTCCCTCCTAATAGAAATTCCTTACCGTAATTTATAAACGCATGTGCTTAACAAGCATAATAAATTTCACAAATAATTCCTCCGAAAATTATAAACGCATGCGCCTAATAACCAGAGTCTATGGTATTTGAATTTCGTATCATGCCTTTTGGCTTAACAAACGCTCCAACTGTGTTCCAATGTCTGATGCACCAAGTCATAAACAGGTTGAATCCAATGGAAGGCAGGGCTTTTTAAGTGTGCACATCGATGATCTACTTGTCTATTCAAGGACTCTAGAGGAACACCTCAGTCACTTGAGCAGAGTGATGGATAGATAAGGAAAGCTAACTTAAAACTCCAACCAGCTAAGTGTCACTTCTTCAGGGAGTTGGTAGAATTCCTGGGACATGTCCTCACCCCTCAGGGCATCTTGCCAAACCTAAAGTAACATCACTGAGCTCCGCCAATTTCTTGAATTGGCCTCTTATCACCGGCGTTTCATTGCTACTCTTGCTAAAGTAGCTTCACCTCTACATCAACTTACTGGTAAAGATGTGAAAGAGATTGGAATGAGACATGCCAGACTGCTTTCAGTGAGTTAAAACAACGTCTACTTAGGTCCCCAATTTTAGTTTACCCAGACTTTGACTTCAAATTTGTTCTTGAAATAGAAGCCAGTATTGATGGACAAGGTGCCATATTGTCACAGAAGAAACTTGATGATAAACTTCAGTAGCATTCGCAAGTAGGTCTACCTTAGTGGCTGAAAAGCACTATAGCATCACTGAACTGGAAACCTGGAAACCCTGGCAGTGGTGTGGGCTATACAGCACCTTTAAGCAAGCATATTTGTATGGGCATGATGTAACTATCATAACCAATTACTCTGCTGTCAAGAAAGACTGGAAGAAGACGGGCCGCTACACCTAGCCACCTACAAGGCTAACTACCACACGAATACCAATATGTGGAGGAAAGATGATCGGTCACTTATCTGGTAATCTATTGTATGCTACAATGTGTTACAGTTGGTGGTGGAGAATATGTATTTTGACGACATTACTTTTTGTAGAAATTGTTCTGAGTGTGCTATTGCGACAAGAGTGGGAAGGGAGAAGAGGCCACCTCTCCATCCTATACCAGTAACACGGCCATTTCAAATATGGGGCATAGACATAATGGAGTTGCCTAAGACAGCCAAGGGCAATAAATCTGTTATGGTGATGCAAGACTTCTCAACCAAATGGCTCCTAGTTTTCCCTGCGTCTGAGAAAGCTAATTGATTCACTAGGCTCTTAGTTGATGAAGTGTTGTCAATGTATGGTGTACCCAAGTCCCAGCTCTAAGACCAAGACACTAATCTACCGGCAAATGTGGTGCAAGATGCCTGCCAACTGTTAGGCATAACAAGGCTTTGGATTGCTATCTGTCTGGAGTCTTGTGGGCTTATAGGAATACTCCACATGAAGCAACAAAGGAGAAACCATCTTATCTACTTTTTGCCACTGACTGCTGTTCCCCTACAGAAGTGGCATTTCTTCCAATGTAGCCAGTAGAACACACTGATGTCACAGAGTACAAAGAAGTTGTGCTGTCTTTGTCATGAGAAAGAGAACTGGCTGCTGCTAACATTAGGACAGCTCAGAAGAATTACAAAACTGAATATGACAAGCGTGCAGCTCATATGAGCCTTAAGGTTGGGGACCTAGTGCTGGTCCAATTCCCCAAGAGGAAAGTGGAAAAACCCATCTCGGCCATGGCATAGGCCATACAGAGTAATCCAATGCATGCTCATTCTAGGGGGGTCTGGGGAGATGCTCCCCCAGGAAATTTTTTAGAAATACAACGATCACATCTGGAAGCATTTTGAAAGGGTAAGTTTAATCTGTGAATCACTTACAAACATTGATGTATGATTAATTTATTGACAGGAAACAAGAATTGATCAGTTTGTGTTATTGTATTTGTATCTTATATGTAATATGACAATAAAATTAATGTTACAATTATTGAAAGTATTATTACACTGATAATTACAGTGAGTGATACGGTCATAAACAGTCATAGCTATAGCTAATTCCGTCAGTTATGTCAAGCTCACAAATAATTCCCATCTTAGTTAAGGTTTTTTTTAGTGATTGTGTAAACAATATCCGTTTTTCTTTTATTCTTCAATCTGGCAGCCTCGCTAAGGTTGGCTTGAGCCATTGCCCTTGCAATTGGTGTATATTCCATCAAGCTGCTGGCTGCCTCCTTGGCCTCTATAATGCCATTGCTCGCTTGTGCATATATCCTCGCATATTATATATCAGGTCAAAGCGTGAATATTGGTCGTGCCTTCAATAAAGGCTGGCCTATACTGTCGCATCAAGCAGAGATTACCATTAGACTTCACATTTTAGCCTGCATGCGGGTCACGTGCTCCCGATCACCGGATGTTGTTTCAAACCACAACCATCGTATTGTCTGAAGACTTTTATCATTTCAGACACAAACTTCTCCACCGTTTTCTTCACTACCACACGGTTCTTAGTGCCTCCGCAGCCATTATCTTCACTGAATCTCCTTTGTCTGGACAATTTGTCTGGATAAGCAGACATTCCATGTATTATCCGGTTGTTGAACATTATTTTGAGCACTGGTAGGGATATAACACTTCTTATTGTTTTCCTGTGATTTAATATCATGGACTACTCCAACTTGTATTAGTACTTTTTATCGATGTGCTATGGTCCCTACACTAGTTGAAATTACAATTATTTTGTACATTTGTATATATATATATATATGTACCACTTTCACACCTCAGATCAAAGGAAAGCCAGTGCATATATATCACTGATATCCCATATTGCACTGACTCAAAATGTTAATGAGATATACGCACTGCATATATCTCGTTAACTTGAGACATTTAACATTAAATACAAAGATTGGTCATCTTGACCAGTAAATTATGTGAGTTCAAATATTATGAACAGCTTGTAAACCACACACCCTATTCCCTTATACTAGGCACCATTTGAAAGATAATTAAATTTCCAACAAGATGGTGGTGATTACATGTTGGTACAACACTGTATTCCAGAGATACAGCGCCGTAAAGTTGGTCAAAAGATCTGTGATATAGCGTAGCCATTTGGGATGAAGTCAATTGAAGACTTTACCCTCATCTTGGCAGATTCGCTACCTGACACCAACTACAATTGGCGAAATACAACCACTGCAGTACTCTAATTAGCACAATGAGGCCGAATAAGGCGGAGAGGCAAGTTTTTTAGTCAAAAATGGTGCCATTAGAAGACAGTAGTCGCTAGTGTCCTTTATGGCAACACTGCTGTACTCTTTAATGATTGTGATGAAGTTTACCAAGAACTAACCATCCTAAACCATCAGTACTGATGCCAAATAACAGTTGTATTGAGTTTGTGATGATTATATACAAAGAAATTGATTATTATTACAAAAATAAATGTCTACTTATTGAGATTGCAGCTGGTGTTTCTCAACAAAGGAGTGGTCAATCTCCTTCATGTTTGGTGTGTGTACAGCAGAGTTGTCCACCATCTTGTGTATCTACAAGTTGTATCTACTTTACTTTTCAAGTTATTAGCAAAATAAATTTAAGATTTTCAAAGATCATTTTTAAATGTTGACAGGTGCACAATTCTTGTCACATAGTGGGTGTGACCATATGATTTTATACAAACATAATGTGATATATTTTGAATAATTCCACCAAGTTTTAGCATATTTCCATGAGGAGAACTGAAGTTATGAATTTCACAAAAAAAGGTATATTTTTTTATCTCATGGAAGTTAGTATTCATTAAATGGTACAGACTAGCAACATAATGTTTGGTTTGAGCAAGAGAAGCACTTCCAATATAAGCAGCATATGTGTATAAGGAACAATTAATACAAAATCACAAGTTGTATGACTTCAAATACATGTTGGTACCCTTAAGGTGGTGGTGTACTGGAAGCCAATAAAATTCCGAAAATATGCGTTCTTTCCTAAATATAGTTCTAGCACACAGATCTAACAGGTTACATGCACAAGTCATATTGCAATTGAATAAGCAATGTACCCTCTACTTGTTGCTACAAGTTCAGAGAAGTGGGATCTTTGCTGAGGGTTGAGAAAACCCAGACCGGGTCAATTCTTCAAGTAAGCCAATAGACTCTTTCCAAAAGTATGTCATTGCTATGGCAACACCTTTCCGCCATTTTGAATAGGGCCACTGTAAATAATCTCGATTGTGCTCCATTGAAATCTGGTTTTAGCAGCAGCTTGAACAAAGCCATATTGTCAAGGGACAACCCATCAATACCTTCAGGGTGGCAGAATTGGTGTTTCTGGTTAAAGGCAGCTGGTTATCGTGGCTGAACAAGGCATGAGACATCGACAGCAGTCAACAACAGTAATTGCTTTTTCCTAGGTTTTGTCAGCCCATACAATTAAGTTTGCATGATCAGCTGCTGCTACAGTCATTATTATCAGTACAAGAGTCAGTGAGGAGTATAAATGGTTAATATAATTCACTAGGGTCCTCAGCTTATATGATGTTTCAGCCAGTTACTAATATACAAGTAGCTACCATGATAGTAATGTGGTTATTGAATATATATAGTCAAAATGCAAAATTTTAATTCACATGTATATACTCATTTCAGATTCATATTATAAAACAGTTTCAGAATCAACAAACTTTGGTTTCTTATATAGTACTTTTACAGTTGTTTATTTTGTTATCTGCTTTACCAGTTATGCACTGGAGGGCGAACACTGCAGGCAAAGCCTGTACGAGGTGTTTACCACGAGCCAGGGAACCTAGACGAAAATTGTTGACTAAAGTGAAATGAGACAAATACCTAGAAGGGGTTTGAAAAATTCCATCCCTAGCCTGATTTTGATCTGCAGGCTACCCAGATACCAGCCAAGCACCACACTCCACTGGACAATTGTTGAAGTGGAAGTACAACCTACTACAGTGGTACCAATCACCCAGTATTCCCATTTGTATTTGCACACATTTAAACTCTCAAGAAATTAGGATACCTCTCTACTAAGGATACTTTTTCATGGTTCCATTTGTATTCTGTTCAGTTGATCCCAAGGTGTTCATGAGATCACACCTAGTGCTTCATATGAAAAAAATTGTGGCCAATGAGATCCAAGTGTTTTCACTGTATAGTACAATATTCACGTGTGACTGCTAGATACATGTCAGATTAAAATGTGTCCTAGGTTATTGAACCTCTCCTTTATAGCGACGTGTGTGTTAAGTGATGACAGCATAGCGATGAATGTTAAGTAATGACAGCATAGCGACGAGTGTTAAGGATGACAGCATAGCGATGAGTGTTAAGTGATGACAGCATAGCGACGAGTGTTAAGTGATGACAGTATTGTGACAAGTGTTAATCGATGACAGCATAGCGATGAGTGTTAAACAATGACAGCATAGCGACGAGTGTTAAGGATGACAGCATAGCGATGAGTGTTAAGTGATGACAGCATAGCGACGAGTGTTAAGTGATGACAGTATAGTGACAAGTGTTAAGCGATGACAGCATAGCGATGAGTGTTAAGCAATGACAGCATAGCGATGAGTGTTAAGCAATGACAGCGTAGTGATAGGTATTGCACCTTAGAAGTTTTGAGATAAACGGTTTTAAAGAATTCAAGCCAGCATAACTCTCCAGGGATAGCAAGCATGCATATGAAATTTACACTAAAGATGCATCAATCTGTTACCTTTCAGACCACTTCCAGTACTTGTAGCTGCTTGTAGAGTTTCCCATCAAATACTATAGAAAATCTGAGCAGTTGGATGAGTGGAGTAGTGTCACTAGTGCTCACAAAGGAGTTGAGGGTGGGGGTGGTGGAGTGGGCAAGGGCTAGACCCCAAAATGGAGGTAAACCATGATTAGAGTCCAGAGATGAGATTACAGGGCTGTGCTGGCTCCTTAGTGGTTGATATGTAGCAAAATCCACAGAAAAAACGTCTGGCCAACATTACCAGGCTGTCCACCAGTAAACCACTGATTCTTACCAAGCCAGGTCCTTCACAAGGCCCAAAACTGCTATTCAAGCTCTATACACCCCCAGAAAATACGTCTGTTGAAACCAGCCTCGAGTAGTTTGAGTGGTATTGAGTGTCAAAACTACTAGCACGATAGTGTAGCTATCCACTGGTGGTGTTAGTTTGATTTTGCCTGATGTGCGATTTGGATCGGTTTTGTAAAATCTGGTCTCACATATTACATTGGTTCAGGAATACTAATGAGATATAGGCACTGCTACCAGTGCGATATAAAAATACCGCACTGGTAACAGTGTGCATATCTCATTAATACATTCCTAGAAATCATCAGATTTCCTTTGATAAAGCAGTGTGCTGCCTGTTTCTTTATATTAAATTTCAGCACAAAATCAATTGTGGGAGTTTATTGCTCATGTAATAAAGCAAGCAAGTTGTATATTTCCATCTCACAGCAATCAGACAGAAGCGATTTTGTCATCCTATGAATTCAGAAACTTTAGTTCAAGGTTAGAATTCTATGCTAGCATTTCCCTACTTTTTAAATTAAGGACCACACCCACTTTTCAAAAAATCACACGTGGTTTTTAACACCCTTGCTACCCTATGAATTCAGAAACTTTAGTTTTAAGGTGAGCACTAGTGCTGTATTTTATATACAAGTGTTTTGTTACTTTATAAATTAAGGACCACACTCACTTTTCGAAAAACACAAGATAAATGCTATGCAGCAAAGCTTACCCTCTAGAACTTTGCAAAATGGTCTTTAAATGACGAAGCAGTTAAAAACATTTGTAATATTGCTTATTTAAAGTTTCCGTGATATTCATAGGATTTGCCCATTCTTGTTCACAAACACAGTTACGTTTTTTCTGCTGACCCATTATCAAATTTCCCTAGGCTGTCTATACAATAAATCTAGTGTCTTGCTTTGTATTGGCTGGAGTGATTGATCACTTGCCGCATGCTATTAGCCTGCACAGGCACTAGTGCTTTGCCTAATACATACGCACTCACCCTCAAGCATCGTGCGTATATATGTCAGGTAGTACTGTACACCCACAAGATTTTTGTCACTGGTTAATTGCCTACTAATAATTGGCAATAGCCCATTAATTGGTTTGCATGTAGTCTATATTGGCAGACATAATTATGTACTCAACAAGCCTGCTACAGGTTCTTAAAGCCTTGAAGGGTCTGTAAAATAGACATCACCCAGTGGTTAAACAATGAAAACTTAAACTATGTAAGTAGTGTGTATTCTTGGAGGGGCAAATAGTTGCAAGGGGGGGGCAAACAGTTTCCAAGAGGAGGCAAATGCAATAAACCCTGGTTGTACTTGATAGTAGCTGGTTGTGGTATTTGAAGTCATGTATGAGTACTCACTGTGCACAGTAAAGTAGGTGGTAAACAACTGACTTCTCATTTGCAGTTGGATGTCTTACACCTCACCAAGTGTTTCTAATACTCAATTAATCTATCAAGGAAAAACATCACTAAGGACCCACCTATTATGCTCAAAATTTTACCTATTATGCTATGCTGCACTGCTCAAATTTTTACCTATTATGCTCAAATTATGGTCAAGCCTTATACCTCATTTCCCATGTTTTGCCATAGATAATATACCTACTGTCAGTAGGTATATTATCTATGGTTTTGCTAATAAAATTTGCAGTTATGGGCACATAATAAGTGGCTGAAGCACATCATTATTTGTCAAAATGCATGTGACAGAAAAGATCAAGATACTCTAATAGAACAGTCAGCTGCTTGATTGTTCTATTGGAGTTGGTGACTGCTCTATTAGAGTATATCGATCTTTTTCTGTGATTACGTATTTTGACCATCAAGGATTTGTAGTATGGCTCAAATATTCTTCCTATTATGCTAGCATTATGCTCAATGCTTTCAGGTACCTTTTATGCTCATAATTATGCCAGCATATTCAGCGGGTCCCTAAACATCATTTGCATTCTACATTATGACTTTCCATCAGATTGGCACATGCTAATCACTGGTCAAACAAGGACACAATGAAAGAATACATTAACCACATTATCTTACCATATATCCGTAAGAAAAAGGAAGAATTGAAGCTTGCTAGTGATTATCCAGCATTGCTTACCTTTAACAATTTCAAAGCCCACAGTACTCCTGCCTTCCTCACACTCCTCAATCAAAACAATATCATTGTTGTATTGGCTCCAGCAAAGTGTACCAATAGGTTGCAATCCTTAGATTTAAGTGTGAACCAACCAGTGAAATCTTTCTTGTAAAATGAATTTCAGACCTGATACGCCAAGGAAGTATGCTCACAATTACAAGGACAGAATGAAAGCAAATCAGATTATCTAACTTAGTGTAGTCAAGCCACTGGAAGCCAAGTGGATGAAATCTTGCAATGACTACATAAGTAAACCGGAGATTGTTCAGAATGGTTTCAGGGAAGCTGGAATTTTAAATTAAAAATAACTGTTGTACATCGTATTAATTTTGAATTACTATACGGTATACAATGATTATTGTAATAAATCGTACACATGCAGTATAACAACGCACAACTAATGTAATCTACAATGAACTAATTAAATGGGGTACTCATGAGCATTAATTACATGGAAGTGGAGTCATCTGTTTTGCAGTAAAACAACGCACTAGGTACATCCTCATCAACGATTGTTAAGTTTTGCTTGCTTGTGTGTAATGCAAATGCCAATACTGTAGCAAGTGCAATAGAAAACACCCCACAATCCCTTTCTCCTTTTGACAACATCCTATTATTATCATTATCTCTGGAGAGTTTGCTGTAGATCTTCCTAGGAATGTGTCCCCAGTTGTAAGCACTCCAGAAATATCCTTCTTGATAGTGACGGCAAGTGTATTGTGAACATTTCCAACTTCTCGTTCACATCAGTTCATCGTCTCAAAATGGATTTGGCCAAATACTTTGGTATATGTGATAACCTCTGCTACTGGAGTTCACTGAAAATGTAAATGTCACTATTGGCATTGTAGGAGATAGCGAAACATGTCTTTGCTAAGTAGCACATTGTTAGATCAGTAGAGCAACACAAAATACAAAAACCATGACAATTACAAAGTACTGCTACAACAACACTAGCTACCTATATACTTACCACACAACTTACCCCGGTAACTGATAATTTGACACTTTGTCGTTATCCTTATGTACTGTACAGTAAAAACTGTGGCGATAAAAACTTTGGCAAATATTTTTTCAATTGCAAAAGTTTTTTTCCACCAATTTTTTTAACAGAGGGGCTTCGCCACACTTTTACCGCTGAAGTTTTTTGCTATACAGTAGCCTTTATGACTGCTTACCTAACCGTCAAGAAACACTAACCAATACGGAAACTCTATGCATGAACAGCACAGGAGGAACGGAAGCTTTATACAGCTACTGTACACTTGATCATGAAGCAGAAACACTTACAAAATGCTAACCAATATGGAAACTTAACAGGTAAACAGCACTGGTGGAACAGAAGCTTTTGTCCACTACTGCACTTAAATCATTTATTCACATATCATATCAGGTCTCACTGCAGTGGCGGAGGAAGTAGTTGATATGAGGGGGGGCTGGGCTGACCCAGACTTATTTCTATAGTTTGGTAAGGTGAGACCAAAAAAAAAGAAAAAAAAAAAAAAAAAAAAAAAAGGTCGCAACCAACTGACAAGAGCTTTCCACTTCACCAGCTACCATTTCTAGCTGATAAACTACATAAAAATCCTTTCATAGCTCGCTACACACTGACTACTTTATTAGAGTGACTGCTCTATTAGAGTATCTCGATCTTTATCACGGTTTTCAGCCCCACTCCAAGAAAGATAATTTCGGTGTGATATCATTCTGAGGGGGGGGCTTTAGCCCCCTAGCCCCTCCTTTCCGCCGCCTATGGGTCTCAGTAACAGAAATCTCTACATTGGCCACTGATGCAGTACTCTCCTACCCTTACAAATAGATAAACTCATACATCAGATCACATAGTCCAAATAAAAACTACACATGTACATATGATTGTTAACATAAGAATAAATGTTTGTTACATAAATGTGTATCATGATCTGGTTGCAACAATTGACCATCACTTGCACCATCTGCCCAGTCAATTCCACAATGGTTCATAAAATAAGGCTACTTGGTTAAACCAGCCTTACCAGACCAATCAAAGTCAATTACAAACAGTTTGCAGCTTTCATCAACTATAAGGTTAGACGGATGAAAATCACCATGACAGTACTTTGATGCATGCATAATTTTTAGTATTTTATCGCACTGGTTTTTAACATCAACTTTGACTGAATCATTGTTTTCGTTCTGCTGCAAATACTCTGTCACTGTGACCCCTTTTACTTCCTTCATTATAATCATTATGTATTGCAAAGTGACTTGTTTGCAAAACAACAGTTCTGGAGCAAAACCATTCTCCGAACAGAACTTATGCACATCTTCGCCATATCTTGTAACGAATTTCACAATTACATTAACACCACCATTATATACTGCTCTGTATACATTCCTTTTCACTTCTGATAGGTATGATAGGGGCTGTCTGAATGTAAATGGATACACAGATTTTGTTGGAGTCAAGTCATAGTATCCTCGGAGCTTTACTAATGCGTTCTTCAAGGCCTTAAATGTTTTCATAATACGAGTCATTGCGTTCAAGTCATTACTTTGATTAACTAACCAAAGCATTGGTACCAACATGTCTGCTTGCATCTTACGGGCAGTATGGGTGCCAGTATCAATTACACCATAAATTCCACAAAGTGTGGGCCAACTAATTCCACAACATAACACGGACAAAGGCTACTTTGGAAATTAGACTCTCAGTTCCAGTAATAGTAATATGACAGAGCCTGGTTGTAGGAATCAGAATGTCCCTGTCCAACTTCGTTCTTTGCTTTTAAAATCAACAAGGTAAATGACCTTTGTTGTGGATTATTGAAATGTTTGATAACGCCATCAATTGTATACTCAAATTTAGTCTCTGAAATTACTTCTAATCCAAAATAACCAGTTAACAGTTGACTAAATTCGGCTACTCTATGTTGCTCATATTTCTTACCCATAGCTTTTGTTAACTCCATTGTGAACAATGAATCTTCACGAGTAACAAGGCAGCTGTTGCAGTCTTCTATGAATTTATCAAAGCCATCGTAAAATAGAGTGACATGGGCTCCACATTTTCCATCAGGTCGGTGAGAATGAAAGCCGTACATCTCTGCATCATCCCAATCAATTCCATAACTACTTGGAGCCATTTTTAGTTCTTTTGTTGTTGATTCTGTAATAATAAGAACAATAATGACACAACTGATTACTATACACTAGTGGACATTTAATTCCTAATTCAGTCAGTCTATAACACATAGATTGAAATTAATATCCACTAGTAAGTGGAAGTTCACAATTTTTCCTTCTATACTTCTTTGTCTACTTTACTTGCAGCAAAATTGCTGCTGGATTTGCAAGACACACACACATGCACGCACACAATTTATTGATTCTGACAATTCTTAACTTCAGACTGCTTATTTGTGTTATGTTTGGCTTTGTGAAGTCTTAAAAATGCCCCATCCTAGATCCACCATTGCACATTACTTTAAAGCTAGTGTAATGTTCCACCATTACCATCATACTAGATGTATACTTTTGACTGTTTAATAGCTTTTGAAAAATGATTGTACTTGATAGTAGCTGGTTGCAGTATTAGTAGTTATGTATGTGTACTCACTGCAGTAAAGTAGGTGACTAGAAATAAAAAAAATTGTGTGTGAAAAAGGTACCTTTTTGCAAATCTGCTCACATATGTTGATGGCTTGTGGCAACTACAACAAACAAACTTCTGAACTAGTACCAGCCTACTTGTACTTGTCAGGTTTGAAAGTGAAATAATTATGTCTTTATAAACTGTTTTCCAGTGTTGCCTTTGACTTTTGGGATACATGAAATTTCATTCTAATAGTTGAGAGCACTTGTTTCCTACTATGTTTAGTGTTATAATAAAGCCTGCTGCTACTTGCTGTTACAGTCAGCAGCTAGAAAATGGCAGCAGAGACCAACAAGCTAATAAATATAACTGATGTATATGATGGACTAATGCACAAGCCAAATCACTACTAGATGCTGGTTTTGCTTTTTGTAGTTATAGATATGGTAATTATTGGGAGTTCATTTACGCTGCTCTGTTCATCCAGTAACATGTGAATATTCTAATACATTGCTGCTATTACTGGATCCATTCTATTATGCACTCTATTCTGCAGTATTTATTGTTTGCAGATGCTCCAGTGCAGGGTCCAGGTTCTTCAGCTGGAGACCAGACCCACTGGCGATACAACAATCGTACTAGGCCTGGAACAAAGGTTCGAAACCTTCAGAGGTTTTGTAAGGTGGTTTTACTCCTCAAAAGCTTCGTAACCATGGATACTGTCATGTCCAATCACTCAGAAAGCCATGTGCTACTTGGAAGTTTGAAATGTCATTGACAAAATTATGGTATATGTGTATTCTAGCATTTGTACTAGAGCCTGATCTACAACTGAACAAAGCTTGGGACCACATGTGTGTATACCCATAAAGTTATGGTCATTAATTACTAACATGACATAATCAACAAAGCTCTGAAGCTTCAGTGTCTTTCTTGCAAGAAGCTTCGGAGAGTAAAATTTGACCTTCGTTCCAACTCTACCATGTGCACTGTGGTACAGGCCATGTTCTTAACAAGGTCAAACACAGCAAGCTCAAGTGATCCAGTTCAGAAGAGCCAGGTATGGGACTACTTACAGGAGGATGTTGTAACCTCATTTCATTCCTCACAAGAGAACTTGTTGTAGATGAGACAAGATCACTAAGTACCACCCTGTAGGACCTGTTTAGGGGGAGGACAAGGAACTTCACAGCTCACACTGGCATGCTGTCCTCACAGACACACCACACTAAATAGGCTAGCTATTGCACTTAACTTTCAAACTAAAAAATCATTCTGAAATGAGGATCATCGGGCATAATAAGCATGCTTTGAAAAGTTTTAGCCACCAGTACATGGACATGAGTAGATGTGCTAATAATATATAGCTGCTGTCTCCCTGCTTTACTATACAGCAACATCACAAAGCTAAAAGCAGTTTTAGAACCATCACCCATTGTTATGTTATTACATCATCAACTTGCTAATACTGCTGCATAGACTACAATGGCTGCATTATGTACACTGTCACAACTCTTAAATGTACAGTACGCATCAAAATAAAGTTAATGTAGCATAGTATAATTACATGTAGTGGTGATCATAATTTCACTGTAAAGTTATGGAGTAGTTAAAACCTCCTCTACAACTACCACCTCCGTGAATTCCTTCCGGTGACGCCCAGAATTATAATACTGTTTACATGTGGTTAGGCCAAAGTTCGTGGACTAGAATTTGTTATACGGTGGGCCGCCATTTATCTACAGCCATGATGTTGTATGTGTACTATGTTCCTCATGTCGTACTCCAATTAATTACTTCGTAGCCTATGCTTGCATATGCTACAAATAAAATCTCCACAACCAAATTGTTGGGTTGTACTCCCTCTAAATTTCTCTACCCACCTACTGTTGCAATTGCTAGCATGTTAACACTGATAACTTGCCAAACGACATTGATTAGGTCTGCCAGTACGTGCTTGCCCACATTTCATGATGTCACTACATAGCTTTCACACTTTGTTACACGTATATCAATCTTTATCACCCATTGTTATATTGCTCAACATCTAACACCCACATGCTCAATGCTTAAACATCAGCTCATCATTGTAAACGCCATATGGTCGTCAGAGCTTAATCAACTCTCATAGTATACTCAATATTCATCGCTATGTTTACTCATTGCTGTGCAGTCATTGCTATGATGTCTTCGCTTAACACTCATCGCTAAGCTGTCATCGCTTCACACTCATCGCTAAAATGTCATTGCTTAACACTCATCACTATGCTGTCATTGCTTCACAGCTTACTTGGTTCCCTATATAAGAGAAGAGTATAGTAACTAAAGATTTTGCCAATTAGGTGAGTCTACATGCTAAAGTAGAACATAGTTATACCACGGGCACTCGTGCTTTGCCCGATATATACGCACTCGCCCTTGTGCGTATATATCAGGCAAAGCACTCTTGCCCATGGCATAACTATTACATGTATATATAAGTAACTAAGTATGTATATTGCTCCCATACACTTTGTGTGTAGTAAATTTAAACTGTTGAGATGACACAACAATAATTTATTCTTAGCTCGAACATGCATGAGCCAGCCACCCCCTTTGATATTTTTTTGTGGATCAGTACCTATGTACAGTCTGAAAATTTAATAAAAGGAAACAGTTGAAATGGAAACCAGAAATGGTCAAATTGTTATATACGTGTATTCTAGAGTATAACTATTTAGGGGCCACCGCTTAAAGATCACTTTTTTACAAAGACCACATTGTAATTAGGTTCTAAAGGTAGTAGTGATGTGCGATATGTGATATATATCGAAATATTGTGATAAATTTTATATATCATGATATGATATAGAATCTTTATATCGTGATATAAGCCTAGGTATAGATTTTAGCTATAATTAGAGAAAAATGTACCCAAGATGTTATTGCACACTGTTCTTTTTTTGATAAAAGAGCTTGCAATGTTGTATGCTAGTAATGGAGTTCAGCTACAAACAATTCACTCTGTAGAAGTTCTGCTACAAAAAAGTCTTCATGCAGAGAGTTTAACAACCAAAATCCACCATGTAAAGATTTCAGCTTTACTAGCAAGTTACTCTGTAGAGAGATCAGCTAGAAACGAGAGAGCTCAGTTAGAAAACGTCACCTTGTAGAGAGTTCAGCTACCAACAAATCACACTGTAGAGAGATCATATAGAAGTCACCTTGTAGAGGGTTCAGCTGTGGAGTGATCATCTTAATCTGTACACACACTTAACACTCATCGCTATGCTGTCATCCTTAACACTCGTCGCTATGCTGTCATTACTTAACATTCATCGCTATGCTGTCATCACTTAACACACACGTTGCTATAAAGGAGAGGTTCAATAACCTAGGACACATTTTAATCTGACATGTATCTAGCAGTCACACGTGAATATTGTACTATACAGTGAAAACACTTGGATCTCATTGGCCACAATTTTTTTCATATGAAGCACTAGGTGTGATCTCATGAACACCTTGGGATCAACTGAACAGAATACAAATGGAACCATGAAAAAGTATCCTTAGTAGAGAGGTATCCTAATTTCTTGAGAGTTTAAATGTGTGTAAATACAAATGGGAATACTGGCAAACACTTTTTAGGTGATTGGTACCACTGTAGTAGGTTGTACTTCCACTTCAACAATTGTCCAGTGGAGTGTGGTGCTTGGCTGGTATCCGGGTGGCCTGCAGATCAAAATCAGGCTAGGGATGGATTTTTTCAAACCCCTTCTAGGTATTTGTCTCATTTCACTTTAGTCAACAATTTTCATCTAGGTTCCCTGGCTCGTGGTAAACACCTCGTACAGGCTTTGCCTGCAGTGTTCGCCCTCCAGTGCATAACTGGTAAAGCAGATAACAAAATAAACAACTGTAAAAGTACTATATAAGAAACCAAAGTTTGTTGATTCTGAAACTGTTTTATAATATGAATCTGAAATGAGTATATACATGTGAATTAAAATTTTGCATTTTGACTATATATATTCAATAACCACATTACTATCATGGTAGCTACTTGTATATTAGTAACTGGCTGAAACATCATATAAGCTGAGGACCCTAGTGAATTATATTAACCATTTATACTCCTCACTGACTCTTGTACTGATAATAATGACTGTAGCAGCAGCTGATCATGCAAACTTAATTGTATGGGCTGACAAAACCTAGGAAAAAGCAATTACTGTTGTTGACTGCTGTCGATGTCTCATGCCTTGTTCAGCCACGATAACCAGCTGCCTTTAACCAGAAACACCAATTCTGCCACCCTGAAGGTATTGATGGGTTGTCCCTCGACAATATGGCTTTGTTCAAGCTGCTGCTAAAACCAGATTTCAATGGAGCACAATCGAGATTATTTACAGTGGCCCTATTCAAAATGGCGGAAAGGTGTTGCCATAGCAATGACATACTTTTGGAAAGAGTCTATTGGCTTACTTGAAGAATTGACCCGGTCTGGGTTTTCTCAACCCTCAGCAAAGATCCCACTTCTCTGAACTTGTAGCAACAAGTAGAGGGTACATTGCTTATTCAATTGCAATATGACTTGTGCGTGTAACCTGTTAGATCTGTGTGCTAGAACTATATTTAAAAAAGAACGCATATTTTCGGAATTTCAATGGCTTCCAGTATACCACCACCTTAAGGGTACCAACATGTATTTGAAGTCATACAACTTGTGATTTTGTATTAATTGTTCCTTATACACATATGCTGCTTATATTGGAAGTACTTCTCTTGCTCAAACCAAACATTATGTTGCTAGTCTGTACCATTTAATGAATACTAACTTCCGTGAGATAAAAAAATATACCTTTTTTTTGTAAAATTCATAACTTCAGTTCTCCTCATGGAAATATGCTAAAACTTGGTGGAATTATTCAAAATATATCACATTATGTTTGTATAAAATCATATGGTCACACCCACTATGTGACAAGAATTGTGCACCTGTCAACATTTAAAAATGATCTTTGAAAATCTTAAATTTATTTTGCTAATAACTTGAAAAGTAAAGTAAATACAACTTGTAGATACACAAGATGGTGGACAACTCTGCTGTACACACACCAAACTTGAAGGAGATTGACCACACCTTTGTTGAGAAACACCAGCCGCAATCTCAATAAGTAGACATTTATTTTTGTAATAATAATCAATTTCTTTGTATATAATCATCACAAACTCACTACAACTGTTATTTGGCATCAGTACTGATGGTTTAGGATGGTTAGTTCTTGGTAAACTTCATCACAATCATTAAAGAGTACAGCAGTGTTGCCATAAAGGACACTAGCGACTACTGTCTTCTAATGGCACCATTTTTGACTAAAAAACTTGCCTCTCCGCCTTATTCGGCCTCATTGTGCTAATTAGAGTACTGCAGTGGTTGTATATCGCCAATTGTAGTTGGTGTCAGGTAGCGAATCTGCCAAGATGAGGGTAAAGTCTTCAATTCACTTCATCCCAAATGGCTACGCTATATCACAGATCTTTTGACCAAATTCACGGCACTGTATCTCTGGAATACAGTGTTGTACCAACATGTAATCACCACCATCTTGTTGGAAATTTAATTATCTTTCAAATGGTGCCTAGTATAAGGGAATAGGGTGTGCGGTTTACAAGCTGTTCATAATATTTGAACTCACATAATTTACGGGTCAAGATGACCAACCTTTGTATTTAATGTTAAATCTACATGAGATTCTTTTCAAAAGCACTTAAATCGTAACTACATAGTCCTACAATTTTTATACTAGCAGGCTGGAAGCTACTCTGAATGAAGTTCAGCTTATAACTCACAACTCTATGTTTAGTATTAACAGATGTCTTAAATAGAACAGAAGTTGATAAAAGTGTGCTCCATCAGCCAAAACATTGTTTTTTCATCGCCATAACTCACGAAGCCATTCACCTATGTGCAAAATCTAAACACAAGCCTTTACAAAATTTATCATGCAGTGAATCTCCACTGCAGTGTCACTACTGCTTAATCATATTAGATGCCATATGGAACATCATACTTAAATTAAACGCAAGGTGAAAAATTGAACTCCACCCAACGTTTTTGTTGAGCACTCAAGCTACATTCATCCGAGCATTCGATTTCAAGCAATCTGTAGACTAGAAAAAGATTCAAACTTTCCAAGCTCCCTAGCTTGAAAAGTTATTTGAATTGTCAAGAAAGAGTCGATCACCACTCTCCAATGCATTTCTCAGCAGCAACAAAGGATTGCTTTGTCATGGTTGGGACTCCGAGAGCTGCCATAGAGCTGACTTCATGCTTGCATCATGGAGGGACAAAACTAACTCAAATTATGGTTCCTCATTCTCTAAATGGGCTAGCTGGTATAAGCAGAGGGGTCGAGATCTCCTTACTGGACCTATAGAGGATGTTGTAAATTTCTTAGCCAAGCTGCATTCTGAATAAGGCTCAAATGATTAGCTGAATATTCGGATTAATCTTTGTTTACTTTGTAGCCGAATAATAAAATTAACAAACGATTATTCGCATGTGATCATTTATATGGTGACATGTGATTAGCCATCAGTAATTAACGAAGCAGAAGACGATGCTATTGAAAGTAACAAAAAGAAAAGGACTATGAGGATAAAGTGAAGAGTAGTAATAGAATTAGGCAGGCACTAATTGGAATTTGGCGAATTGATAGCAAAGCACACGCCCTATTTAATTAATTATTAGATTACTAATTGCTGTGGCTGAAGTGAGAACTGGAACTGGGAGTGCCACACCTCTTCTGCACTACTTGTCATGCCCGTTTCGAGTGAGGTTTGAGGATACCATGTGTACAGTAGCTAGCTATCTAGTCAGATAGTCGAGGCAGGCTTGGCTGTAGTATGATGCCTGGCCCAGTAGCCCTTGGTCAAGTAGAAAATTGATTGCTTGGTTTGCTACAGCAAAATATTTGGAAGGGTAAAATTTGGCAAATTCATGGGCATTTGCCAAATTCACCAAATTTTAACGGCGCCTAAGTTTCCCTCCATACGGTATCAATATTTGTATCACTATTTAAAGCACACTCCATAAGAGGGGAATCATGCTCTACTGCTGCAGGGGTGGGAGTTACAACCAAATATATATTAGATGCAGCACATTGGTATTCAGAGGGCACCTTTCAAAGATTTTACTGCAGAGAACTTCAGAAAGATGATAGAACTACCTTCGGTACTGCAGTTCTATCATCAAAGTCATTTTCAAACAATACATGGTGATATGAAACTGAGCATTCACATGTAACAAGTGAACCAATCAAGAGAATTATTAGAGGAAAGAAGTGCTAATTCTTCCAATGATATTGAAGTTATTGATACTGATGTGCCAACTTCTAATTTGCTTGAAACCAGTTGCTTTGACATTTACCTTTGTAGTGTACAATATAAGAATGGCCAATCAAAAGTAAATTTTTTATTGGCCATTTCTGAAATTGCATGGCCATAAGATAGAAGTGTACCATCTCGGAAAAAAATTTTTTGGGCCGACTTCTGACTTAGGAAATTTTTCACGTTTCATGAACTTACCATTTTTGTTTGTTTTACGGAAAGTCACATTGCATGAATCTCAGGTTGAACAGCACGACAAATCAGTGTGTTCCTCGTCTTCTCAAGTGATGTTGTGAATTCTAGAGGTGAAAATTTTCTTCCTAAACAAGGCACGTCTTTTAGCAACACACTGAATTACTGAGGCAGACTTGGAATGGCTTGGGAGTGCACCAAGGAATCAACTCATATAAAGAACATGTCACAAGTAGTGAACACTGGGAAACAAGTGGTGTGAAAGTTTAAACTGTAGCTAATTATTGTTGGTTATTTGTATGTCCTTCTCTGTTTCACATCATTAGCTATAAGTCATTTAAGTCCAGGTCGTAATCATTGTTAGGTTAGGTAATTCTAAGGCTGCAGCACATGTTACTGTCAGATCTTAAGTACTGGTCACTGTAAAGCATTAATAATAATAATAACATGAGTATCTTACATGTGGACGTCAATGGCAATCAGCTTGTAACCCCAATCATTCAGCTTGTAATCAAGATACTCTAAGCGAGCATGCAGCCATTTTTACTCTTCACTCTTGGCATAATGGATGCTATATCCGTCCACTATGCACTGGTAGCAATAGCATACAATACAGGAATTCCTCTATCTCTGGTACTGGACGTTATCTCTTGTCCACTATTAGTGTTTAACCAACTTGCGAGGAGTGCAAGTTGCAAATTATGTGAACATGTCATATTATTAAGTTACACCGCTTCCACCCATGTTCATGTTCTGCCAATTGACTTAGGAAAATCACACTGGGAGGGTGGGCGGGAAGGTAGCCTACACTTAAATGACAGCGTTGAATTAAAAACATGTGTTCACACATTATGATTCATATACCTCCCTCGCACGTGCATATACATTACGTATTCCGGAAAGAGGTTATTTTCGTCTAATTCGCAATGTCCAACCGACAGAAAATACATATCCACATGTACAATACATATATCATTTACTTCTAGCAGTACCATCAAACCTTTCACTCATGTGATTATAAACTTGCCATCTTCACCATGTCTCTGCTGCTATAATACTTTGTAGCATGACAGATACTTGAATGTTCATATCCCATAGCAGTCTTTGGCTTGTTACATATACATGTCCTAGTGCAGATTGACTAGCAGCTATAGTCTAACATTACTAGCTAGGTCATGTAATACAAACTGATAGGGTTGAATACCTGTGTGAATAGAAAAGTAAGCAGAGCATGACTATGGTTAATTCTAACTTTGCAAAACTACTGAGTAGCCACTATATACAATGACGCCCACTTGTGGGGTAGTACTGGCCCATTTGTGGTAGTGTGTGTCGAGGATTCAACTCACCTAGCTTGTGTAAATAATCATGCAGTTTTCATCAATCATGGTTTCTCTTTCATAACCAGATTGACATCCACAAGTAGGACAATCATGTATATAGTCTCTATACCAACATTTGCAGTTTAAACTGTGACACCATTATAATATTCGTTTCACAGTATTCACTATTGTGGCATGTTCCTATGAGTAGCTTTCACTCCTTCAATTTCAGACATTCCGAGTCTGCTTCAGTCATCTCTAGAAGATGAGTTCACCTCTGTAGAATTCACAACATCGCTTGAGAATGCAAGGAACACACTGATTTGTCATGCCAATATTCACGCAATGTGACCTTCCGTAAAATAAAGAAAAACATGAATCGTGAAAAATTTTCTAGTCAGAAGTGGGCCCAAAGTACAAGCCTTCTAGGGTGGTCTGGGGGCATGCCCCAGTGAAAAAGGATCACTCTGAGATTGAATCTGACACCACTTTCAGCTACCTATCACTGAGCTTTATACACATACATAAAAAAAATTTGTATTGCTGCACACATAGTTTACAAATTTAAATAAAACAACTAAGAATCAATGTATTGTACAGCCAGTTTGTAGACTTAGCTGGGCTAAATGATTTGTTACAAGAGGTATTGAGTCAGCACAGATTGAACTCTAAGAAAATTCATTGCTTTCCATTTCCCGCCCACATGCAGATTCTATTCCCTCATGGTCATTCATTGTTGCTGTCAACTGAACATTTTATTCATTATTTATCCCGTGATTGCATAGCAGTAACTAGTTTAGCATTCAAAAAGCCCATTTAGCCAGCTTTTTATTTCTTACCAGTGCCAGATTTAGAAGGATTTCAAAGTTTCCACGGAAACCTCCTATGAAAAATGATTATGCAACAGTTAAGTATTTTAAATAATTATTGCAACTTGTGCATATAGTAAGCAAAAAAAAGCTGTGTGCATGCTCAACACTCTGAAAATATAGACTTCGTAAATGTTTATTTTTCTTGCCAAACGCAATCTCAGAGCATCAAAATTTCAAAAATTCCCCCAGACCCCTATCACAGGTAAGCATGCTTCTTCGCACACTCATGCATAGGCGGCAGAAGAGGGGGTGCTCAACTATTTAACTGGGATGCTGAGCACCCCTACCTCAAAGCAGTATTACACAAAGTCATCACATGAACTTCCAAAAACTTGACAATCACGATCGAAAAGCTCTAATAGAGCAATCACCCTAATACAACTCAAGCATGTATTAAAATAAAAAGTAATAGTACTAGTATTAGATTAACAGCTAAAACCACTGAAAATGCCTCCAAATTCAATCTCCTGACACCTAATTTTCAAAATTTTCCTGAGGGGACATGCCCCCAAGAATTAGCATGCTTCGCACACTTAAGGCACACCTACTACTATCACCATAAATATTGGGCACCCCCAACTGTAGCATCCTTCTGCCTCGTATGCAGTGGATATGTCCACCTTCTAAACTGGAAACCCCTTTATTAATTCCTAGATCCGCCACTGCTTATCTGTAAGTTAGTTATGAATTTTGAAAATTAGTGGAAACATCTATAATGAATAATGAACTGCCCACCTGCATTTTTGAGGTTAACGAAATGGGAAACAAGGAATTTTTTTGGAGTAGCCTAAAGTTTCTCTTGTGGATTGCAATAGATCAAAACTTACTCTTAAACTTGCCGTGTGCAATACAGTTTTACCACCTGACTTTTATTCCACTCTCTCCAGCCAGTGCATTCTCTACACATTCTAACCATGAAATGGCCATCTTATATTTCATATCATACCTCCACTTCGCAAACATTACTTTCTTTTCTTCTCCTGGAAAGTGCCACTCGTGAAGTCAGTGTAGTGATAACTTCTTCACAAAATGGACTTTAACCCCAATAGATAATTGGGATAAACACAAGCTGCATTGCTCTAGCTTACGCATGCGCATCAAGTCAATGCTTCGACGGGATCAAGATTTCACACAGCAATTAAATAGCTTCAGTAAGGAAAGGTAACGATATGACAACAATAGTACTATAATAATACATGTTATAAAGACTAATAATAAAGAATTACAGTTGAGTAAGATTTGATCAGCACAAATGGCCGACCAACGGCTACATTGATTGATCAACAGCATCACTTGGTCGAAAAACAGCTAATGGTCGACCATTATATTGTACTCTGCCTTTGGAATAAAAAATTGAGTTTGATAATGATTTACAAAACATACTGTACTTGATGTTACTGAGGTAGATGAGATCTGTAGTTTGTACGAAGGGATTAAAAACAAACACTTACCTGTCTCTAACATTGCTGAATCACAATGAAGTTATAGAAAACTGTTTGTTCTTGCAACAAAATCTCCTACTGCAAAGTTGTGGCTGCAGTATATTGATTATATAGAAACTTTGAAATTGTTTATAAGAGCTGAAAGATCAGGCACTTACACCTCATTGCTGTTGAAAACATGGTTAACCTCTTTGCTGCCACCGGTCTCGTTAATTATTCCAAAAACTTACACTTTTATTTACAACTACTACAGCAGTTACCACCTGATCATTCATGGTTATATCAGTGCTTTATTGAGCATGAATTTCATGCTCCCACACCATACTACTACGCTTACACTTGATGCATGCTTTACATTACTACCCATACCAATTAACACATAGGATTTGTGCCACCACTGCTGGTTGGCTATTTTTGTGACAACTTAGAGAGGATTTGTGCCACCACTGCTGGTTGGCTATTTTTGTGACAACTTAGAAAGATTTACAACCGTTAACACAACACACCATTACTACTTCTATACTACAAAGATCATAAGAGCAGAGTGGGGGCTAGCCAAACATAAAATAAATTTAACAAAAAAATTCAGAGCATCCAGCCCCAGGACACCCTTGGAAAAACCTGGTGGCATTTTTTTTTTTTTTTAAACCACTCAGGAAAAAAAACCAAAAACTGCTCACTCTGCTGTGTATGCATAAAATTCAATTGTCACACAACTGCCACCAATTACAGATGCCATCTATCTGAGACCACAGCTAAGGAAAATTCAATGGGTGGGGAGGGAGGGATCCAACCTGTTCACACACGTGGCCTAGAGTGAATTAATACACACCACACAGCATTATTTATACCATGCATCACGTGACACTACTGCCATATTCATGTGGGAGCTTATTTTCTTGCTAATTCACTGCGTTCAAACGCTAGAAAATACATCTCCCACACCATACTACTACGCTTACACTTGATGCATGCTTTACATTACTACCCATACCAATTAACACATAGGATTTGTGCCACCACTGCTGGTTGGCTATTTTTGTGACAACTTAGAGCTACAAAGAAAGCTGTAGATAATAAGATACAGTCCCAACTTCCTGGAGACCTGCAGCCTGCTTTCTATACTGTCCTTGACATAACCATCTTTGGCATTTTCTGATTTCCACCTTCCGTGCCTCTTAAACAGTCTATCTGGGACTCCTGCATTGGCAGCAGTAGTAGCTCCTCCCGATCTCAAACTGTGGAGTCCAAATTCTGCTGCTGCAAATCCTAAGCTGGTTAGCTTCTTGTTGTACAGGTCACTCATGCAGGTATAACTTATCTTACCAGATTGTCTGAGTACCTCACCATTCTTCGTGTTTTGAATTGCATGGAATAGGAAGCACTGGTCATTATATCTTATGCCTGTCTTTTCCATATAGCGCTCCAGCATAGCTACAGGGCATGTACTGGATCTGGTCCTGGCTATCAGCACTTCATCCCCTTGATGAAGCTGGTCGTTCTTGCTTGAGGCAATGTAGACTTTTAACATTTCGCCTTCAATTTTGCAGTCACATGCCCTTAAATCCACTATCTCCTGAAAGCGGAAGAAACCCGCAAACCCAAGTAAGCAAGCAGTCGCCAGCCTTAGATCTGAGAGGGTACCAGAGCCATTTGCATCTGCAACTATTGCCTCCAACATATCCACTGTCATTGGCTCCTTCTTCACAACAGGCTTTGCCAGTTTGCGTTGAAGCCCTCCTAGTGTAGCTCTTACTAAGGGGTGGGATGAGGGAGTAATCAAACCTGCACATGAGTGTACCCACGACAGTGCATTGCAAGCCTCCTCCACAGCAGACTTAGATTTGGTCTCCTCTCCCAGGTGTTGGAGATATAAAACGAACTCATGCGGTCTAGCCGGAATCGGTGAGGGTTTGTAGGAAGCCGCCCATCTCTTCCATCTCCTGAAAGCACCAAGATACTTCTTGACCGTGCTGTCTGCCCTGCTATGGAGGATGGTGTTAGGCAGCCTACTGGCCAGGTCCTTCAAATCGGGATGTGTCAGCTCGTCTAGTAGCTTCCAACTTCCTTGCTTAAAGACATCTGTAACAGTATAGCAGTGAACAATGAGAAAAAAAAATTAAAATCTCTTCTGTAGCTATGAGGCTTGCATCACTAACTGAACACACTTAGGTTAGGGCATACAACATAACACATATTAGCCTCCAGCCGTGACCGACAGTCATACCCTAACAGGTCATACCCACCAGCCTATTTGCCGTGGCCAAGGATAATGGAGTGTCCTTATTGGTCATACCTAACCGGCTAATTCTTTTTCCGAATCGGAAACTCATACTTAGTACCAATTATGGGTTATGGTTCCCTCTTGCTGTGACCATCATGCGGTGGGAGGTAAGGGGAGTCTACACCTTTGGGTCATACTCCAGCTTTTTTCTGTCACATTAACTGACTGGTGTACTTATGGGTCATACATACCAGCTTCTTGCTGTGACCCCAGTTAATTGGGAACCTGCACTCATCTTACACACAGGACCCCCTTGCTGTGACCAGTGTAAGTAGGACTAGGTGGTCATACATACCAGCTTCGGCTGTGACCGAAATCATTCTACATTAGGACTTAGCCCCTATAATTTTCCTTATCAAGTTAGCCAATATCTGACATAGCAAACCTCATCAGGGCACATTGGTCATACATACCAGCCTTACGCTGTGACCATTTACTTTTACTACATAATCATTCTGTGTTTTCTAATCACTTTTGTGGAACTCTAACCTAAGGGCTAATACTGGTGTATTTGGAAGACCTTTAAATAGGCTAGTACCTACACAGCCTGGTAAAATTAAGTCTGGGCTATTAGGCAGCATCAAGTGCTCCACCACAAACTCTGCTGGGTCCACCCCATTTGGAAAGATTAAAGGCCAGAAAGGGGATGACATCCACTGAGGAACTAACAAAGTACCCTTCGCACCACAGTTTTGGGCATGTCTGATAACTCGAGGGATTAGGTAGATAGGTGGAAACCACCAGTTGTTGTCCTCAGCCCAGTCACAAGTGAATGTGTCCACTGAATCTGTGCCAGGGACCCAGAACCTTGAGTTAAATCTTTCTAACTGGGCATTTACATGATTAGCAAACCTATCCACCGTGTGGGGACCATAAAGGGTATCTAACCACTGAAAAACTGAAGGGTTTAACATGTAGTCATCATAGTCTATTATACGGCTGTAGTAATCGGCCAGCTCGTTCTCTCTCCTTGGAATCCACTCTGGCTCAATTCTGATGTTGTTTCTTAAACAGGTTACAAATATACACAGGGCTTCTGATTGGAGAGCAGCCTGCCTACTTCCATATTGGACTATTCTTACTACATTCTGGTTATCAGAAAACCAGCGAATCCGTTCATTCATTAGCTTTTTCTGAAAGGCATCTAACACAAGCCTCACTGCTCGCAATTCCCGCCATGTTGAACTCTTTTCTGCATCCCCTGGAGACCACTGGCCATTAGCAACTAAATTTCCATGCTCCACTACATACCCACCATAGCCTGTTGAACTTGCATCTGAGTATACAACCCTGACTGCTGATGGTTTTGGCCAAATTTGTTGCCCATTAAAGTTTGAAATTTCAGTGAGCCAAAATTCTATCTCTTGTAAGGCTTCATCTGTTAAATTTACTCGGTGACACCAAGCGATTCTGCTGTTTAGGGCGGCATACAAGCTTCTGGTCATCAGCCTAGCAACCGAACCTAAGGCAAGGGACATTGAAGTGATTTTGCCAATTATAGTGGCCAATTGCTTTGCTGGGAGGAGTCTCTTTTGTTTGGCTTCAGACAGCTTAGCTTTAAGAGTGGAGATCTTTTCAGCTGGTACCGAAAACTCACCAAGGGCCAAATCGATGTAAAACCCAAGCCATTCTGTTTTACAGGATGGCTCCCAAACACACTTCTCTACATTAACAATAAGCCCAGCTGATTCTAGGTCCTGTTTAACTTTTGCACTTTCGACTGTTGCGTCAGCTCTTCCTTTTACTGCTACAATTCCATCATCCAAGTAAATAATAGCTTTTAGGCCTCTGCCACGCCAGTACCTCACTAATGGTCTCATTAATTTTGTGAATAGATAACAGGCCGTGGCCAACCCAAAGGGAAGGGCTTTAAAGACATAATAATTCTCTACGCCATGCAAATCCCAACGGAACCCCAGATATTTGCAGTGTTCGGGCCAAATATCAACATGGTGGTACCCAGACTTGAGATCAAATTTAAATAGGTACTCACCTTGTTCAAACATCAGTGCTGCTATGCGCAGGTCTTCATACTTAAAACTTTGGACATGCAAAAACTGGTTCAGGTGCCTCAAGTTAAGCACCAGGCGTAGTTTAACTTCTGGATTACCCACAACTGACAATGGGCTACACACCTCAGGCTTACTCTGAACTTTCATCACACAGCGGTTCAAAATCAAACTCTTTACTGCCTCATTTACAAACTCACAGTGTAACTGTGAAGATTGGTGGTTAGGTTGAGAATAAGGAGAGGGAACAAACTTTAATAGCAAGCGGTAACCATTCTCTATACAGTCCAGGATGGGAGGGGGGGCATGCAGGATCTCTTGCCAAAACTGTATTTTTTGTTTGAGCCTTCCTTGGACATCTGAGATTTGGTTCAAAGTTGGAGACACTTCAGCCTCCCATATTCTTGCTGTGTCAACTAACAGGCCATCAGGGGGGTAGGTGTCAACAACTTCAGAGGTATCCCAAACATCAACCATGCTTTGAGAATCATTTACACATTGTAATGGCACACATGATTCAGCAGTACCACTATCAACACCTTGTACACACATGCTTAATTCACTATACTCAGATATGGCACTTGTGACTTCAGCACTGCTTACCACAGGCTGACCAAAAGGATACTGTTTTCCCTTAAGGGGGCAGCTTGCTGCTAGGTGCCCAAAAGCCCCACATGTAAAACAAGGCCCCAGGACTTTTGGCCTGATCTGCCTCTGAGGTGTGAGGGACATCAATGGCTGAGGTGGTGCAGGTGCTGTGCCTGTTCTTGAACTGGGCCCAGCAGTATCCCACTGGGGATCCCGGAATGCATATGGGTAAGGCCGCCGTCTCAAGCCTCCTCTTCCACCACCTCGCCGTCGTTTGCTGGCCTCTTCGAACTCTCTGAATTCATGCTCAGCCTCCTTTTCTGAGCGGCGAAGCTGCTTCTCATCATCCTCATTGTCCACTAGGGGATCGCTCTGATAATGGCGGACGGTACCCCAGCCAAATCTGGAGCGGTCCGCCACTTTAATGTGCTTCTGCCGCGTTTTCAGAGCGGACGCACCTTCCTCCAACAACTCTGTTGCCCTTGACAGTGTGGCCCTCTCTCCGGTATCAGAGGGTGCCATCTTCTCCAGCTCTTTCTTCGCGGACGCGATAGATTCTTCAACCTCCTGGTTGAACTTGAATTGCATCTCATTTCCCTTCTTCCGGAACTGGTAAGCCGGTCCTGAGATTTTCCGCGATAGCTCCTGTGCTGTCCTTTCTTGCGCAAGTTGCGCGGACATCACCTCTCGCTTTACTTCGGTGATAGCTGAGGTTAGCTTCGCGTCCATCTCCTGCTGGTTCTGACTGAGCTTCTCCATAAGAAGGTCGATCTTTTCTTCCACCATCTTGGATCGTGATAAATAACGCAGCCAACCTGTCCACACACGTGGCCTAGAGTGAATTAATACACACCACACAGCATTATTTATACCATGCATCACGTGACACTACTGCCATATTCATGTGGGAGCTTATTTTCTTGCTAATTCACTGCGTTCAAATGCTAGAAAATACATTTGTTCAAAGTAGTCAGCACTGGGCAGGACTATGGATACATATGGCAATTGAACAAGCAATGATGAGAGTCGTGGAGGACTTACAAGAGGAAAGGGAGTGGTTGAAGCCATACATCTGTGGTGGATATATAGTATGCACAAGTGCATGATGCCAACACTGCACACACAGATTTGCAGCACAGAACTAGCGAACAGCATGTTGAATTGGGAGCTTTTAGATCGTGAGAATGTTAGGTCTTTTCAGAGATGGTTTGATCAACATGAGCCTTTTGATTTGGATGAGCACAGGCTTCATTCTTTATTATCAGGATTAACTGCTACTGATGGTGGTGGCATCAATTGTGATAAAAATGAAGAGGTTGGTATGAAGCTTCAAAAGCAACTTGATAATATCAGCATCACTTAAGAGAAGCAAGCAGGTTAAATCTTTAGAACACTTGTACCGAGGAATGCAGGTTGATAAGCAGAAAGTACACATCAATCCAACTCTGTTGTTTTCTAGGCTATTGTACAAAGAGAAGAGGACATGGCCCCCTACTTCGACTATGAGCTCACACCAATGCCAACATCTTTGTTCAAAGACAGCACTATGTGTAAAATCACAATTATCAAAACCCCATGGTGTGATCGAGATAGACAATGAATGTCAGGATAAGACCACAAAGACTCCTGTCTATGTCAAGATTAATGCACCTGAAAACTTACTGGTGTCTGAAGGAGTGTCTATAGACAACTAGATATAATTAGCTACCATCCAGAGGTGCAGCCTTCTTCTGTGGCAAGGCCAATGACAGTGCCCAGCAAGGTACAAGTGAAGGAGAGTCCCACATGTGTGGTTCCAGCAATTGGCGAGAACATCACAATGATCAATTGCAATACCAACACATTGAGGATTAATGATGGGTGGGAGTGAACCACTAGTTAATTAACACTGTGGGCTCTGAGAGAGGGAATACCAAACTGATGGATGTACCCAACGGAAAGCCAAGCTTCTAAAATGTTTGAATGGCAGGATCTCTAACAGTACGCTATCTACTAAGGAATATCAACAGGGGGTGTCCTTTCTAGAGAATCATGATGTGTTCTGCTTATGGGACAGTGATAGAGGTGTGACTAACCTAGTAGAGATGACCATTGAGACTGGTGAGGCAGCGCCCAAGTGACAGGATATATGGAGGACACCATTTGCAGTGAGGAAAGAGGTAGGAGTCCAGTAGTAGATGCTTCAACAGAATGTTATTCGGCAATCAAGCAGTCCATGGGCCAGCCCAATTGTGTTGGTACAGAAGAAGGATGGTAACCTATGTTTCTGCATAAATTACCAAAGTCTCAACTCAGTTACTAATTCAGACCGCTTTTCCCTCCCAACAATTGATGATGTGCCAGACTATTGGGAAATACGAAGTACTTTTTAACATTGGACCTGGTTATTGGCAGGTCAAGATGAGTGAAGCATCTAAGGAGAAGACAGCATTTGTCACTCCAGATGGGCTACCGTAGACTCCGCACATGGTTATTAAGCACATATTGCCTGTTAAGCGCATATGCTAGACTTGTGCTAGACACCTGTTTATTAAGCGCATATGGTTGAAATCGCCTATGCCACCTCGTGCAACGTAGAATTGTTATCAGAATATGTCAGACATGTCACAGCACACTCGATGCCTTGCCAGGCCCATGTCTAGTAGATACTACTGTCTGTAATAACGATAGCTCTAGTTACAACCCGATTTCCGTTTCCACGACTGAAGCAAACTATTAACTGGTGTTTAATTCATTTGAAAACTGTAGTGGGCACAACCAATTCCCTCCTAATAGAAATTCCTTACCGTAATTTATAAGCGCATGTGCTTAACAAGCATAGTAAATTTCACAAATAATTCCTCCGAAAATTATAAACGCATGCACCTAATAACCAGAGTCTATGGTATTTGAAGTTTGTGTCATGCCTTTTGGCTTAACAAATGCTCCAACTGTGTTCCAATGTCTGATGCACCAAGTCATAAACAGGTTGAATCCAATGGAAGGCAGGGCTTTTTAAGTGTGCACATCGATGATCTGCTTGTCTATTCAAGGACACTAGAGGAACACCTCAGTCACTTGAGCAGAGTGATGGATAGATAAGGAAAGCTAACTTAAAACTCCAACCAGCTAAGTGTCACTTCTTCAGGGAGTTGGTAGAAGGGACATGTCCTCACCCCTCAGGGCATCTTGCCAAACCTAAAGTAACATCACTGAGCTCCGCCAATTTCTTGAATTGGCCTCTTATCACCGGCGTTTCATTGCCACTTTTGCTAAAGTAGCTTCACCTCTACATCAACTTACTGGTAAAGATGTGAAAAGAGATTGGAATGAGACATGCCAGACTGCTTTCAGTGAGTTAAAACAACGTCTACTTAGGTCATCAATTTTAGTTTACCCAGACTTTGACTTCAAATTTGTTCTTGAAATAGAAGCCAGTATTGATGGACAAGGTGCCATATTGTCACAGAAGAAACTTGATGATAAAATTCAGTAGCATTCGCAAGTAGGTCTACCTTAGTGGCTGAAAAGCACTATAGCATCACTGAACTGGAAACCTGGAAACCCTGGCAGTGGTGTGGGCTATACAGCACTTTTAAGCAAGCATATTTGTATGGGCATGATGTAACTGTCATCACCAATTACTCTGCTGTCAAGAAAGACTGGAAGAAGACGGGCCGCTACACCTAGCCACCTACAAGGCTAACTACTACACGAATACCAATTATGTGGAGGAAAGATGATCGGTCACTTATCTGGTAATCTATTGTATGCTACAATGTGTTACAGTTGGTGGTGGAGAATATGTATTTTGACGACATTACTTTTTGTAGAAATTGTTCTGAGTGTGCTATTGCGACAAGAGTGGGAAGGGAGAAGAGGCCACCTCTCCATCCTATACCAGTAACACGGCCATTTCAAATATGGGGCATAGACATAATGGAGTTGCCTAAGACAGCCAAGGGCAATAAATCTGTTATGGTGATGCAAGACTTCTTAACCAAATGGCTCCTAGTTTTCCCTGCGTCTGAGAAAGCTAATTGATTCACTAGGCTCTTAGTTGATGAAGTGTTGTCAATGTATGGTGTAGCCAAGTCCCTGCTCTAAGACCAAGACACTAATCTACCGGCAAATGTGGTGCAAGATGCCTGCCAACTGTTAGGCATAACAAGGCTTTGGATTGCTATCTGTCTGGAGTCTTGTGGGCTTATAGGAATACTCCACATGAAGCAACAAAGGAGACACCATCTTATCTACTTTTTGGCACTGACTGCTGTTCCCCTACAGAAGTGGCATTTCTTCCAATGTAGCCAGTAGAACACACTGATGTCACAGAGTACAAAGAAGTTGTGCTGTCTTTGTCATGAGAAAGAGAACTGGCTGCTGCTAACATTAGGACAGCTCAGAAGAATTACAAAACTGAATATGACAAGCGTGCAGCTCATATGAGCCTTAAGGTTGGGGACCTAGTGCTGGTCCGATTCCCCAAGAGGAAAGTGGAAAAACCCATCTCGGCCATGGCATGGGCCATACAGAGTAATCCAATGTAATGCTCCAGATGTAAGTGCACCAATGAAGGATTTTCCCATGCCCTCAGCTACCAATTGGTTACTACTGGTATGGTGGGAAGCACACAGTTTGGGAAAACCCCAGATTGGGTAGAGAAGTAACTCTCAGAAGGTTCATGTCTGATGGTTCAAAAGTTACACTAGACTGAAAGTAAGTGGTATTTAAGGTGTAAATGGTTTTGCTTGTAGCCAACATGCGTTTGTGCCATGTTTTCTCAAGTGATAGGTGCTGGTAGTTTGCATCATGGTGGGTTCATAATAGGGATTGCCCTTGTTTTTTTTTTTTGCAAAAACTCTAATAGAGCACACGCCTAAAAACAACCTTGGAAAGCATCCTCCAACTCAAAACAACCCTCTGGTGGTTATTTGCAATGAGTATTGGTCCACTATTAAGTATCAAGTGAAAAGGAAACAGTATGTGTATTTGGGACACAACTGAAATTTGCCGTTTTGTTCATCTTCATATTATTATTCTTGTTTCACTAATGTGCAGCAAAAGTTATCCACCTTTTCGAGCTAAAAACTATATAGCCATGCTTACTGAGTCCTTCCGCCTGTCCATGACCTATTAATAAGCACGTATTCCATGAATCACAAACCACCCTAGACCTCAAAAATTTTCTCTTCACCATTACACTATTGGCAGTATTTCTGTATAGTAAAGAAGCTGTATAACAATAAAGTTATAGGATTCCATTGTCAGTGTGAGCTTTTTTGGACTTTGTTAGCGTTAGTCAAGTACTCTAGGCTGTAGCAACACTTCTTACACTTAGCAGATCGCCCATAGCATCTCTGCATAGTGAATATACTACTTCCTGTAAGAGGACAATCACAATTTTCTATCAATGACCATACAAGTGCTCTCACACGAAGATGTAACGAAGTGATAGTGCTGTCACCAGAGATTATTCGTTGTTATGAATGTGGTTTCTATAAACTATTTCCTGTTGGCGCAAAGCCTAAAGTTGGGTGGAGTCAGTTAGTTGTTGTTAATTAAATTTTGTGAGTGTCACAATTGTCTGACCACATTGCCGGTGTACACAACATGGCTTCATGCTGTTGATAACCTGTGATTGACATTGCAGCTACACAGAAGTGACTTTATTGTTGTGTGTATCCAAGACTAGCTACTCCGCAGTCTACAAACTAGCTGTATATGATGTGGTATGTGTAATAACTTATTTGTGAATGCCACATATTGTTTGTGGGAAGCCATAAGTATTCATACATGTCCACAGCATAGATTTCATCATGGTATATACCAATGTAATGGATACAATACTAACATGAACAACAAACTCTACTCTTTTCTGACATACCATTTATTAGAGGTGTACCAATATACCAATACATATCGTATTGGTGACCGATATAGACATTTCTACTATATCAGTGGGAGCCAATATTACTGCTAAAAACCGATATGATACACCAATATACAACTGAACTATCTTGAGGGCACTGTCCAATGATCAAGCCACATTATAAACCCTATTATGTAGCTAACAAGGGGGGCTATTATGTAGCTAACAAGGGAGGGAAACAGTAGTTATCTTCCTTGGCTATAAAGCAGTATGCTACGCGAAGCCATCTATGTGCATGGATAATTACTGTTTTGTTGTCACAAAGCTTACCAATCATACAACAAACACTCATAGTGGTGGGCCTAGTGAAACAGCAAAAAGATGAACCAAGAGCACAGCATATAACAACCAGTCATCTCTACAACCCATTAAAATGCAGAGTAATCTGGACTAATCTTGGTAGGGGCATGTGTTAAAATATTTGTGGGTGTCTTATAGTCTGAGCTGTCAATAGAGGCCACACCACCATGGGTAACCAAGCATAGCCAATAATCTTAAGACTGTCTTCAGTAGTTTCTTCAGTAGTTAAAATAAAGTTGAACATGGCATATGTGGTTCCTCAAATATAAGTAGCTATACACTTAGTTATATCGGTATATCGGATCGGTATTGGCGTTCAGATTCATGAAATGACTCAGCACATCGTAGCAGGCAAGTTCCTTGTTGTATGTTAAAGTTATATACAGGTAGCTCATACACAGGTACATGTAGCTTACTCTTTGCCAATTAATAAAATCTGTTTTTCTAAGATGCTTCATGAGATACACCTGTTTGTAACCCTATATGTAGACTGGTTAAAGTATTGTGCATTTCCAATTCATTTCTTTTTTTTAATCAAATCTAGTTTTCTGGATTAGGCGGGTTTAAGGGTTAGCCATGCCTCAGGGACACTAATACTGCACATATAGCTTAAAGTTCATACAGTAAAGCACTTACCAGGTTGAGGCGTAGGTTCAATCAGATAATGTAACACTACTGGAGGGGTTCCTCCAACACTTCCATCATAGGTGGACTCGTTAATAAAATCATTTAGTTTTGTCCGTGGATCAAGTTGTTGCTCCTCAAAATATGCTGTAACGTTGATAGTGTTAAAACCAAACTTCACAGCAGCAGCATCAATGAGATGGTTAACATTGGGAGCTTTCTTGGCTACAGTAACTTCCCTTTGTTGCCCCTGATACTCTACCCACACATCACGAGCCAGTTCCTACAAACACAACCCGCTAAACTAATGCACTAATCAACACACTGCATTGCAATACAGAAAATGTTAGGCTAGTTGTACAAAGCCATCACCACTGTTCCATTGCGTCGCATACAGTTGCCACCACTACTAACATCACAACTTGTACACTAACAGTTACCACTACTAACATCACAACTTGTACACTAACAGTTACCACTACTAACATCACAACTCTGCTACCAGTGTAATATAAGTCTACTCGGCACGGATTAACACACTCATTCACACACTACAAGCGTTAATTGGAATCAATTAAACAACTACAGCATGATAAACAAACTACAGCATGATAAACAAACTACAACATGATAAACAAACTACAACATGATAAACAAACTACAACATGATAAACAAACTACAACATGATAAACAAACTACAACATGATAAACAAACTACAACATGATAAACAAACTACAACATGATAAACAAACTACAACATGATAAACAAACTACAACATGATAAACAAACTACAACATGATAAACAAACTACAACATGATAAACAAACTACAACATGATAAACAAACTACAACATGATAAACAAACTACAACATGATAAACAAACTACAACATGATAAACAAACTACAACATGATAAACAAACTACAACATGATAAACAAACTACAACATGATAAACAAACTACAACATGATAAACAAACTACAACATGATAAACAAACTACAAAACAGGTGAGAAGATACTTCTGTGCGTAATCTGTTGTCTAAAGCAGTATATTCGAATAGCGCTTCCTTAGCAGTGCATAGCAACGTAATTAGAGAATTATGAAATAATCCATTAATTACAAAATTACAATAACTTATATAATTTGGTATGCATTATTATTATTAGCTGCATAGTATTATTGAGGCTATGTAAAACAGCTTGCTGCATGCATGGCGTCTGGTTTTTAGAAGTAGCACATCATCAAATTGTTTTTACTAAAATAGTTTTATATATGAAGAAGGTGAAGTCAAGCATATCAATGGTCCTACCCACCCTAGCCCAGACCAAACAGGTTGATCAGCATAACAGATTCACTCAAATAAATCAATGATCAGGATAACACAGATTGACACAAATCAATTATCAGGATAACACAGATTGACACAATCAATGATCAGGATAACACAGTTTGACTCAAATTAATGATCAGGATAAAAGATTGACTGAAATCAATGATCAGGATAATACAGATTGACTTAAATCAATGATCAGTTTAACTCAACTCTAGAACCTGCACCAATTACTTAATAAGTAGGGATTGGTAAGAAATCATATGGCTTCGTGAATTTTCACACTTTAAAAAACAGCCTTAAGTTTCACCCAAAAAAACCACCTGGAATGCATTAGTATTGCTGTAATTACGCTGCAACTTAGTTAAACGAAGCGAAAAGTCAAATGTTTCGGTGTACAGTGAGTTTTAAAACCTTCGAAATTCACCTGAATTTTGTCTGCCTGTATTCTAGATAAGGTGATGGATAGTTTTGCATGGCCAGACCGCTTTTTCTCCATACGACGCTTATCGATTGGAAATTATAAGTGCCAGCTACGAAAAAGGATCTGGAACAGTTAGCATAGGCAACTTGTTTCTAACACCCTCAACTACTATGGAGGGTATTTATGCATTTCAGGTCGATCTGAAAGCTTGTTTGGACTTAGTTTTACCTAACCAATACTGCCTCATCGTCGTCAGGGAAAATTGAGGCTGGTTTTTGGGTGATGATATTTTGTGGGCCACACCTACTCCTTTGTCATCCCTACTATACAGTACTACCATTAGTAGGGCAGATTTTATAAAACATGGGGACAGGCTGGATAAAAGCACCAATTTTTTTTGGTGATAACTGAGACCCTTTTCAACATTTTCATACTAGGAGCCCAATTAAATAATTGCCCCTAATCAATTAATTTCAAGTGACTGTTCTATTAGAGTTTTATCATTAATTTTGTGCTACCAATGTGTTTTAATGGATTTTAAGACACTGTTTTGTTGCAAATGTTTATGCAATATATTCTGAGCATTCAGTCACAAATAATAATCTATTTTACAAAATAAATAAATATAATCATTGTGTAAAAAATGTTATTCTGGATTTTCAAGTAGACAGTTACATTTACATAGATTACTGCATGATAAACTGGCTTTTTTGCAACTACATCTGGTGCCACATCCCTTTTCACTTTTACAACTGCATTTTACAAACTCCATGCATGCACTGGAAGCTATTGGCTGAGTAGTCCAAACTGGAATCCATACTTTATCATGTTCATCTCAATTCCAACCCCAACAATCTGGTGTAGATTGATTTTGCTGAGAGTTGTGACTGGAAATCCAAATGCTTGCTTGATAAGTGGCCCTTTTAGCATGCTGCAATAAAGCATCTGACGTTGGTGGAATATTTTCCATTGACTTATTTTCCCGACAAAATAATTCCATTCTTGCTTCATTTACATCTTCCAACGTGCTGCTTTTGTTATATAAAAGAACTGTATACCTTTCTAGCATCCTAAAGTGTGAAGTTGCAGCATCAAAATTTTCAAACGGTTGCAGTGATATCCTAGAAAATGCTGATGTAATTTCTGGGAAGTTATTCCAAGCTTCCCAAGCAGTTTTTTTGCCTCTTCTATAAAAACTTGAAGTTGTATCACAGCCTGTAAAGCTATGAAACAATGGCAATGCAATAGATTTTTCCTCACCCAGATTGGAGCAGCAGATTGTGTTTATATGCCAAAAAACAAAGTTTTTTCCAGTACCAAACGCCACCCAAATGTTTGCATCAGAATTTACAGTTAATAAATGTGGTAATTTTCCAATAAGTATGACGATTACATCTGTGTCTACAATGCGTATACAAGACAAATGCTTAGTCCTTTCTTCAATGCATCAATCAGGTGAATTACAAGTCTCGTATCTGCTTCCTCGTGATTACACTGTTGCATAGATTGAGTAGTACTGTTTGTCAACAGAAATGGGCAGTCAGTGACAAAAACTTCTTTATTATCTGGGTATTTGAATGATATAACTTTACCAGATAAGAACTTGAACAGTTCCTCTTTATTTCTTTCATCACGCAAAAAACTCTTCCAATTTGTTGGTACCTTGTTTTTTCCTGCCACCTTTCGTCGAATACCCTGACCTCACCTTTCCCTGGTAGAAGCTTTGATACTGTCAGTAATGTATGTATCCCATACTAGATCAAGCCGTGAACAGTTTTCAAGCTGTCTGACTAGGTGAGGTATAAATATTGAATCAGCATATTCATCAAATGTAGCGACACTTACTGTTGGTAGAAGGTGAACTAAAGCTGTACCATCAATAACACTGACATCGAAAACATTGGGACATTCTGGTTGGCCATCTTGTGGAATCAAATTTAATAGATCAGATTTTTTTGATAATCGCAGTTTACCATTTTCTGATATAGAGGGTGGAAAGGGCTGGTTTTCATGACTGAAAAATGTTTGCATATCACAATCCCTGTTATTAGCTACAATGTATAGTCGTGAAAATAATGACACATCATTTTTCAGATTTTCAATAGTCTTGGACTGCTTTGATTTTGACTTTTGTTTTGGACATTTAAAGAGTAAAAGATTGTTTCTTCTTATAGGATCATGTATAGACCTAGTGCGATCAACCAACACCGATTTGTAGTAACTATTAAACTGTTCTCTTCCCAAAGCTTCAATTGTAAAAACAGTGTCTACTGCTGACTTGTCCATTATAATTCCTGCATCCAATGTTGACAAGTCTTCAGATTGATCTAAAAATGGGTTGCCCATGTCTTCAAATGTTTCCACCAAAGAAAGAACTTTTATTTTAAAATTGCTTTGTGTTGAGTGTCCTTCATCATAGTGAAAATGATCATCATCATCTTTACTTTCCAAACATTGCTTCTCGAATTCTTCAATTAGTCGTGCCTGTTCTGGTCCAGAAAGTAACCATTTCCTTAAAGCAGCAGGATTCTGTAATAGACCAATAGCACCACCCTGTTATGTTCATGAGCCTGGTCAATGGACATTGCAGAAAATCGATTTTTGGTTTTCTGTATAACCCAATGACCATTCTCATAAAACTCATTGTAAATAGATGTTGGCAAGTTTTGCATATCATGAATATGCACAGGCATCCATCGTGCATAGTGATAGTGATCCAAGGCAAAAAACCATGGTGTAATTGCTTTTATACAATCAAGGTAGAGTGGAAAATTTCTCTCACGGTGAGCTCTTACAAATATCAGGCCAGATAGCTCTAAATTGGCTGCAGTGCCTGTTGATGCTACACCAGATTGTGTGAGAGCAGTCACCCATCCTGACCCATCAAGATAATCTCCAACAGAACTCCATAAAGCCATTTCTATGTGGAGGCCACCCATCATAGCTACACATTTGTCTTCACCATGCATATCTGGCCATTTCCATTGCACAAACTTGGCTAAAGCAAATAGTGGTGCATCAAATGCTATAACTGGAATCTGGCCTGGGTTTAGGAATTGTATAGCTTTAGTTTGTACAGTGATTCCATGCTTCACTATTGCAGCAGAAGCGGCATGCTCATAAAACAAAGGCATTAATTGAGAACTGCTTGCGCATGTAACTTCAGATTTAAGATAATGTATGATAAGCAGCCCATGATATCCGTTCTTCTTTGTCTAACTCTTCCTTGCTTATAGCTTCCATGACATGCTTCAGCCAATTGTGTTTAGTCTGCACTGCTTCATTAAAATGTGGATGAGACAATAATTGTGAGCTTGTTGAAACAGAGGAAACTACAACAGCATCTTTGTTCAGAACAACAGCTGGTACTATTGTATAGCTATCTGGCAACTTTGGTAGCTTTTTAGCTGCAGAAACAGTATTTACAGTGGGTTGGGGTAGTCCTTCATTACACAGGGTAGGAAATTGAAAAAGACTTATACCTGTTCCATGAAAAGATTCTTTAGATGTGGTACTTGAAGCATTGTGGTCTAAATTGTCCAGAGCACCAACAGTGAATAATCCATGCCACAGCTGATGAGGGCACAATAAACCAGTTTCATTGATGGAATTACAAACAGAAGTGGCTATTTGGTTTTCAAGTTCCAAAATCCTATCATAACTGACAGAAAGGCCCAAGCGGTACAGTTCAGAAACTATTTTCTTCGATCTGGTTTGTGTATGCATTTTTCAGCCCTAGATAGAGAGGCAAAGGTGGCTCAAATTTTCTGGAGTGATGATGTGAAGATTTAGATTGTCTATTGCAGTTAAAAACAATAGTCTGTGAAATGGTTAGGCAGCATCCATTCAATAGCATTGACACAAAATACTTGACATTTGTTGGAACTGATTGTTGCTGGCAGTCTACACCAAAGGAGCAATTAAATTTTGTAATATTAGAATTCAATATGTCTTCACGAATGATTTTAGCAGCTTTTGCGAGAATTATTGCATCGTCTTCATAGTTACCATTCACAGCTTGCTTCATTATATGTTGCATTCCCTTGTCAAAAATAAGCAGTGTATTCTTTCCATCACTTTGAGCTTGAGCTTGAGGAAAATGGGAAAGTATTTGCTCCTTCAATCTAACCTTGTTTATTTCTTTGGGAATACCAAAGAAACTCAAGCGCTTTTCATAGAGAGCTCTTAGTTCAGAAAACTTGAATAAAAAAACTCCTTCCTGTACTGAGGCTTCTACATGCGACAAAAGCTCAGCAAAAGCTCTTGCTTCAAGTTTTCTTTCCTCAATTAGTACACTAGAACTTTCCTCGACTTCTCTTAAGTAAGACCTGTGACGATTGCGGAGCTTAGCTAAACAACTCAAATGATATTTAGATTCCAGAGCAATAAGGTCCCCTCCTTCAATTTTTGTGAGCAATGTAGTGTCGTTCAGGTCTTTAGCAATAGTACGCACACTACTGTCAGTTTCCAACGTGCTGAAGTGATGAAGCTTACCACAGACTTCTTCACAAAAAATGCATTTGTCCTTATCTAATGACTGGCACAAAGGGCAAGTGCGCTTGGGACCACAAATATTTCCAACCTCTAATTCAATGTCTGGAGCATTCCTTTTCTTTGCTTTTTCTAACTTATCTCGACCAAATTTCAAATAACAACTTTTGTGCCACTTTGCTTTATTTTGTACAAAGTCCTGTACTGTTACATTTTCAGGTAAATGAGCCAGTGGTAATGGTAAAATTTCTAATTCTTTAAAATCCTTGACTCAAGGAAACATTGATATGGGATAGACTTATCTGCTTTTCCTGGTGCATTTAGTGGACATTTCGAAATTTCAGTTGCTTGCTGCTGACAGAGAACACACAAGGACCAGTCCATGATTTTGAAACTAACACTGTTCTTACAGCAGAGATGACTCTCTACAGCACAAACAAATCAGTGATTTCAAGCATTAAATGTTTTATATTACCTGTATTCAGTTTTTGGTTGATCCATAGATATTATTACGCGCCTCTAATATCTATGGTTGATCAGGAAGTCTTTGATTAAGCAGGAAGTTGATGATTATTACAAGCATGCGGTCGTAGCGACAAGCCCCTCTTAAAATAATTAATTATTTATAGAGGCGCTTGATTTAGAAAACTGCTCAAGTGTTTAGGTGTACTATATCTTGTGTGTATTTACCTTTAAACTGACAGAACTGAATGTTTGAGTTGAAACTATTATAATTACAAAATACAATTACATGCTGTTATTTTGAATTCTCAATTACAAACCTGAGGGCTCCTAGCATAAAATGACACCTAACCATCTCATGGCCATGTACAAAAAGTTTGGTGCTTTTATCCGCTCTGTCCCCATCTTCTTAAAAATACCTGCCCTACTACATATTGTATGATAACAGTAAATTTACTACTCAATATATAGTGTTATTAATAATAAAAAAAATGTTAGTTTTAAAATGAAGTAGGGATCCAAGCAATAAAAGTACTGAAACAATCTGAGATGAATGATGGTATTACAGCATAGCTTTGTAAGAAAATCCCTACATGTTAAATGCCAAAGTAGGGATTTTCTCAGAGACCTATTATATGCTGTAATACCATCATTCATCTCAGATTGTTTCAGTACTTTTTATTGCTTGGATCCCTACTTCATTTTTTAAATTAGCATTTTTAAAATATACTAGTTCTTTTTTGTTTTTGTTTTTGTTTTTTGTCATAGCATACAACATAACTTGTGACTGTTCTATTAGGGTGACTGCTGTATTAGAGTATATCAAGTCAGCCTGTGGTCATTATAACGCAGCCAGACCAGTAGGTGTAACGGTTATCATGTTTGAGTGAATAGATTGTTAAGAGGTGTGGTGAATGGGCACTCAACCACTATTAATATTCATCAATAATTAGCTCCTGTTTGAACAATGGTAGTGATAGCGTCCAGGCGACAAGAAGTTTGTTTACTGCTGACTGTTAATTAATTAGCTATTCGAAGCCTGAATTAATTTTAAATATGAAATAATGTGTAAGTGTGTACTGTAGGCAGAGTGTCAGGCTTCTATTACTGCACAATGGGATATTCTTATACATGAAATAAAACTTTATTTCAAGCACTACAAGAACATGTAAACAGTTTTACACAACACTAAAGAGCACTTCTGATACAAAGCGATGAACAGCAGACATTGTCTTCAACGGAACTGAATGGCGTTTTAATTGTTACGAGCATCCATTGAAAAATCACATGATCTATTGTATGCCAATTGATTCAGTAATGCATGAGAACTCTAATGGTGCTTAGTTTAAGGCCATAGCGTTTAGTACGGTGAAGATATGCCTTGATTAGTGAACCAGTGTACACCCATGGTCGACATTAGATGAAGAAGGCTCTTTTTCAAGTGGTGTGATGAATGGCATTTTACTCAAATTCTTCAATGTTTGGTGCCATATTGGGAAGAAGTTCATGGTAAGTAATGTGGTGGCTGTGGAATCTTTCTGTTGTTAATGCCTGAGAAGTTATTCCAGTTGGTATAGAGGCATGCGTCAAAGCCTAAAAGCAGGCTTATGGACAATAGCACTAAGCATGCTAGTACTGTATAGCCGGAAATTTTCGAGGAACGAAACTTTTGCAAAACTGTAAAATGCGATTTTCGCATTTTTTAATTCACGAAAGCTTTGCACATTGTTTTGCTAAGGTAATATATAGCTCAATGCAATCTCAACGTTTCACGATGTTTTCACAAAGCTGTCGATCATTACTCACGAAATTCAAGAAAGTTTCATCCCTCAAAAATTTCCGGCTATACGGTATTGTAATTAGCTTTCATTCAAACTGCAAATCCTATTTTTGTGATCACTCTAAAAATAATTCTACCGTATTTATCTAATTACAGCATGGTATGAAATATAACAAGTCAAATAATGAAAGTATGACAGTACACATATAAAAAAGTCTACAGCATGATTTGTTTCTAGCTGATCTGACTTATTTCTAGCTGAACTACCAGAAAGAGCCTATGAAAATGTGATGGTAAACCATGAAATTTCATGTAGTTTTCAAGGACACTGCCTATAAAAATTCGTGGAAACTGCCTATGAAAATTTGACAATTCATGGCCACTACAATCATGAAATTTTCTTGTGCCATGAAATAATTTGTCGGTGCTTTAATATTACCACGACATCACGAGTATTTCATGGCATGGATATTACAATGAAATATCAATGAAATGACTTTCATGGCACTTAATGGGGATTATTTTACTGTACATGGATAATCCATAGGTGTTTCATGGCACTGTTCTCTGGTAGTGCTACACAGTACAGACTCCATTTTATCTGATCTTTCTACAGGGTGATTTGTTTCTGACTAATCTTTCAGCAGAGTGATTTGTTTCAAGCTGATCTTTCTACAGGGTGATCTGATCTCTCTACAGGGTGACTTGTTTCTAACTGATCCTTCTATAGGGTGACCTGTTTCAAGCTGATCTTTCTACAGGGTGATTGAAATGTAGCTAATCTTGTGCTGCAGGGTGACTTATTTTTAGCTGATCTTTCTACAGGTGATGTTTTTCTAGCTGATTTCTCCACAGGTGACTTCTTACTGGCTGAACTCTCAACAGGGAGACTTGTTTCTACCAGATCTCTCTGCAGAGTGATTGTTTCGAGCTGATCTCTCTACATGGTACTTTGAAATGTAGCTTACCTCTTTACAAGGCTATACTTGTTTCTAGCTGTCCTCTCTACAGGGTGACTTCAAATGTAGTTGAACCCTTTGCAGGATAACCTGATCTCTCTACTGAAAGAGTTTGTTTGTAGCTAAATTCTCCACAGGGTTGCTTATTTCTAGCTGAAACACTCTACGAAATGTAGCTGAATTCTGTATAGGGTGACTAGTTTCTAGCTTATCTCTCTATGGGTGGCTTGTTCCCAGCTGAACTCTCTACAGGGTGACTTGTTTCTAGCTGATCTCTCTACAGGATGATATGTTTCTAGCTGATCTCTACAGGGTGAATTGTTTCTATCTGATCTCTACTGAGCTCTTTACAGGGTGACTTGAAGCGTAGCTGAACTCACTACAGAGTGATTTTTTTGCTGATTCCTTGTAAACCACTGTAAGATCACTCTAAAATGATTTATCTACTCTCTACCTGACTTCAGCTGATTCCGTTAACTAGTTTACCTGGTAAGTGTGACAAGTAATACTTTTTGGCTTTTTTTATTAACAAAACTCGATCGTGCACATTTTACATATGGTTGGCATTTTTGTTATAACTCCATGACTGTTAGTGCAATTTCTTTCAAACCACAAAAGGTTTGCAGCATGATGGCTATTCCATGTACAGACCGATTTTCAAGTCATTCCTTCAAACAGTTTACCCTGTGGTTGTGACAAAAAATCGCTATCAAATTTTTTGAAAATCACATATAACTGCCTTGCTCTTTATCAAGTGTACAAAATTTGGACTGTACACGTACTAAATTACGTTCTTACAGCCCTCCAAATTTGAAGAAAATCGACTAAAGCATGTGCGAGTTATAGCAATTTTTCTAAGTGGTGCGAAAAGAAAAAGAATAAGATGAAGAAAAATACGAAGAAACTGAGACGAACTTTGAAGGCACATATCTCAGTGATGGCCTGGCAGATTCAGCTCAAATTTGAAATAGGGGGGTGCCCCACCCCGAGGAAGTTTCCACAGCAAAAATGGTTAATTTCCGTCCAGCCATTATCAAGCTACAGATGTGTGAATACGGCATTTTCTTGGTTCCTGCAAAATACACACTTGTCTGTCGTGCCCCCGCACTAGCTGTACTTGGCCGCATGACACACTATCGTGTGTCTTGATATACATATTGCAAAATACACACTTGTCTGTTGCACCCCCGCACTGGCTGTACTTGGCCGCATGATACATTATCGTGTGTCTTGATATACATATACTGTGTACACATCACTGTGCAATTGTCACACCAATGATGTACCAGCACTTGACAACTGGTGGCCTCTAGTTGCAATGTTACTATTGTGTTATATTTGTCACTATTGTGAGTTGGTTCAGGATCATAATTATTTTGATCATGCCTTCACCACCTAATAGCATCACCAGCCGACTTAGTAGCCAGGTTAGTGTTGTTTAACAGCTGTTATTTAGTTCCAAGGCTTGTTTACTAGCTAATACAAGCTAGCCACGAAGCAACAAGCTTTATAACAACTGGCCACGAAGCTACAAGCTTTATTACAACACGACAAGCTGTACTACAACTGGCCACAAAGAGACAAGCTTTATAACAACTGACCACGAAGTGAAAAGCTTTATTACCACTGGCCACAAAGCGACAAGCTTTATTACCACTGGCCACAAAGTTACAACTGGCCATGAAGTGACAAATGTTACAAACAGGTACAATAACACAGCTAAAGTGTGTTGATGGTCTAATGGCAACAGTGTTGACAAGCAGACGAACTCACTTGCTGCAAATATGCTTGCTGTAAACTCGGCAACACTAGTAGTTTCACTGATGGCTAGCTAGTTGTGAATGTGGAACATTGTTGGGGTAACTGTAATATGCATCAAGCAACTGGCTTGGTCGGTTTGACAGCTAGCTTGGTTAAGTGCTGGTATGGCTGATGAAGGTAAAACCCCAAATCTCACTTAACCACACAACCACTAATGACATAGAAAACTCTTTGAAGTGTTGTTGAATTTACTATAAGTCTCACATGACAACAGGTCTCTGGTCTCTAAATGAAACTTATAGCCCTACCTCAGATCTCTAAGTGATATTAATAACCTCATTAACTGTGTCAACATCAAAGAGAATTATTCATGCTGCTTTCTAAAACCTCTTGCTAAAAAATATCACTATGAAAATTATATGACTAATACTATAGTTGGTATGCATTCACCTGAGCCCCCACCAAATATAGTAACATCAAAGAGGTGAAAATGTGTTCACTCAATGGTTTTGTACTGGAACAAGCATGTTTTCATGTTGTAAACATGTTTACATGCCTAAATTGTACATACTAAATGTATGGGATAATTTTTTAAAGCTTCATAACTCACTTGTTCTTGCCTGTGCAACAGCTTTTTTGATTATATTTCAGAAGGCTCAGTCTCACATATCAATGGTGTTTGACCTACGTAGTTTCCTATTATTACCAGCTGTTAGTAGTTACTAACACATGGGCATGCGTGCCACGTGCTACTCTACGCATGCGCATGAAAAATCTTATAAATACCCACCACACCTCACACCTTCAACCTTTTTCTTAGCTCACCGCTGTTGGTTGAACACGTGTTTCTTTGCGACTTGTTTCTTCTACTGCTACCAGCTATGAGTTTGAATTTGCTGAGCGACGCTGCCCTACTTGGACGCACCCTGCAGGATCTCCAGGACCAGATGACCGCAATGGGAGATCGCAGCCCTCAGGGGAGCCTCGCAATCGTCCTCTTCGGCAGCAACAGCAATCACCCCAGTTCATGACAGGAGCCAGCCTGGAACATCAGGGTATTTGCCGTCATCGCGAATATCTGGCACCTCCTGGGCAGAAGAAATGGACATCATCCAGCCACTGGACAACGATGATGCTCCTGACGCCGACGTTTCCTGCTCCGAAGGGGCACGTGTCGTTGAGGTTAGCGAAGCTACCCAAGAGCTGCTGAAGCGAAGCTTCGAATCAATGAAAAATTCCCAAAGGCTCCAAACAAGAAACGCCTTCTCGCGGTAGCAATTACCAAGACGCCTTCGCTGGATTAAGTGATGGCATCCCAGTGTTCCAAGTCGACGAAGTCGAACGACTGGAGCCTATCCCACATTCAGGCACTCATGCTGGACGCGGTGGCACCTCTAACTGAGGTGATGGAACTTTTTCACTCCGAGGCAGACGAAGTCTCCGTCTCCTCAGAGCAAATAGCCAAGGCAGTGGAAGCCGCCATTACTTTGCTAGGCAATGCCTCTTGCCAGATGTCAGCCCTGCGGCGGACTCGTGTGCTCCAGGAGTACAACCAGGACCTGGTGGAGTGGGCCCAGAACCGGGAGGAGAAGTTCAATGAAGAGGCTCCAGCATTGTTTGGGCAGAGCTTCCCCAAAGATGTGTCCGAGTATCTGGACCAGGTGGCTTCTCTGAAGAAAGCCAAAGCAACTGCCAACCCTTCCTCCTCATCGGGTTTTCGGAAGGCTTACTCATACCGACCAGCCAACAAACAGGGATACCGGCACTCCCAAAAGCAACGTCCAGCACCATACCCACAAGTCCGCCAGCTAGGGAGTCACCCAAAGAAGCCACAGAAATGACAGTTATTGCCAATAAATGCACCTGTATGTACAGTAGATGCACATGTATGCTATGTTTTGACGAAGTCTTCAACATCTGCAAACCCTACATTACTGAAAGCAATGGGGATGGGGTTAGTGGTTCCACCAAAGGCAAAGGAGCCTTTAATGGTGGCAGGGAGACTGGCTTCCTTTGTAGACACCTGGAAGGTGTTGACAAAGGACACTTGGGTATTGAATGCCATAGAAGGGTATCAAATACCCCTTGTGGGGACTCCCACCCAACTTCAAATACCCCAAAAAGGGGTGTTCTCCCAAGAACACAAAGCTCTATTATTAGAGGAGATGCAGGAACTCCTCCAAAAAGGAGCAATTATCCCACAATCCGGAAATGCAACCGGTTTTGTCTCCATCCTCTTCCTAGTACCGAAGAAGAACGGTCAAATGAGGGTGATCAACCTGAAACGGTTGAATCACTGGGTGGAGACCCCCACTTCAGTGGAGACCCCCCACTTCAAGATGGAGGGAATTCCTACCCTTCAGGATCTCCTCCGCCAAGGGGACTGGATAGTGAAAGTGGATTTGAAGGATGCCTACTTCACCATCCCCATCCACCAGAAATACCTGAGGTTCATGGTGGACGGGACCTGCTACCAGTTCACCTGCCTGCCATTCGGCCTGTCTTGCGCCCCATGGACTTTCACCAAGGTGGTGGCAACATCACCTGACCCAATGGAATGGGAAAACTACCATTCGGAAATCAGTGCAGATAGTGATCCAGTCCGACGCTTCCCTCTCAGGATGGGGAACAGTGTGCAACGGGGTGAGCACGGGAGGCTCATGGACCCCACAACAACTACTCCACATCAACTGCCTAGAATTGTTGGCAGCAGACCTGGCCTTGAAATCATTTCTAAAGGATCAGCAGCAAGTGGCAGTCCTGCTACAGTTGGACAACTCCACAGCTGTGGCATACATCAACAACCTGGGGGGAACCATCTCCCCAGCACTCAAAGCTCTGGCGAGAACACTGTGGTTGTGGGCCCTGGTGAGGGACATCACAATCATAGCCCAACACATCCCAGGTGTGTCCAACACTGTAGCAGACTGCGAGTCCAGGATGGAGAGGGACAGGTCAGATTGGATGTTGGCTCCTCAAGTGTTCCACAAGATCAACGAAGCCCTGAGACCTCTAGAGATCGACTTATCCGCTTCACGGCTGACTTACCAGCTGCCACGGTTTTTCAGCTGGAGGCCAGACCCCCAAGCAGCAGCAGTGGATGCCTTTCAACAGGACTGGAGTCAGTTGAGAGGGTATGCCAACCCCCCATGGTGCCTGGTGGGACAAGTACTGAGCAAGGTGGAATCCCAACAGGCTCAGGTAATTCTGGTAGCCCCAGTGTGGAGAGCCCAGACATGGTATCCTGTCCTACTCAGGATGTTGAGAGATTACCCTCGCCTTCTCTCTCTTCAGGAGGTTCAAATGCAGAGGGGGAAACAACTGAGGAAGTTGGAGGTCACCCCACAACTAGCCGTCTGGCCTGTCTCCGGGCAAAGTTCCGAGACAGCTGCCTTTCTTCAGAGGCTTCAAACCTCATGTTGGCCTCCTGGAGGTCAAAGTCCTCACAAACATATGACTCCTTGTTTAACAAGTGGATACGCTGGTGTGGTGAACGCCATAGAGATCCTGTTTCTGGCCCTATAGCAGATGTGGCTAATTTCCTGGCCCATTTGTTTGAGGAGGGCTACCAATCACGATCATTGAATTCCTTCAGATCGGCCATTTCATCAGTTCACGATCCAGTGGACGGGGTAGAGGTGGGTAAACACCCCACAATCAGCAGACTCTTGAAGGGAGCTTTTCACTCTAGGCCACCTCTCCCTAGGTACACCTCTACATGGAATGTACAGGTGGTATTACAGTACTTAGAGGGTTTGGGCCCTTCGAATACCTTACCTCGTAAGCAGTTGACATTTAAACTTACAATGTTAATGTGCCTTACCAGACCATCACGCTCCGCAGACTTAGCCTTCAGCTGGACAGACGTCAGTATAAACCAGAAGGAGTTGTTTTCTTACCCTCAGCACTGGCCAAGCAGTCATCACAGGGTAGAGAATTGCGGGAGTTCTTTTTTCCGTCTTTTCCTCACAATGTGTCCAGTGGAGACTCTTCGTTGTTATGAACAAGCCACGGCTTCTCTACGGCCTGAGGATACTAGCAAATTGTTTGTGGCTATTGTTAAGCCTCATAAGCCTGTCGCTTCATGCACTATTGCTCAATGGTTACGGGAAACATTAAAGCTAGCAGGTATTGATGTATCGATTTTTGCAGGTCATTCAACTAGAAGAGCTTCCACATCAGCAGCCGCAGGAGCTGGTGTTACAACTGCTGATATTATGAAAGCTGCAGACTGGAGCACAGAGTCAGTTTTCAGGAGACATTATTATTGTCCATCCCATGATGCTTCCTTTGGTAGAGCAGTGTTATCTACATCATCTCCTGGTTAGACCTAACCTTATAGTATTCATGGTAGCTGTCTTATTTGAGATGGGCTCGACTTCACCTTGTTGGAACTACAAACAACACCATTGATATGTGAGACTGAGCCTTCTGAAATATAATTTCCAAATGGCTCAGATCACCAACTGATTGTATGCTATTTGGGATTATATGAAGAAGGCGAAGTCGAGCATATCAATGGTCCCACCCACCCTACCCTAACCAAATTGGTTCGCTAATCCAAAGGTCAAAGGTGTGAGGTGTGGTGGGTATTTATAAGAGTTTTCATGCGCATGCGTAGAGTAGCATGTGGCACGCATGCCCATGTGTTAGTAACTACTAACAGCTGGTAATAATAGGAAACTAGGTCAAACACCCTTGATATGTGAGACTGAGCCTTCTTCATATAATCCCAAATAGCATGCAATCACTTCGTGATCTGAGCCATTCGGAAATTAATAGTTCCAGCATTTAAAGGGCTTCACTGCACAACTAAATGTTTGGGCAGCTAGCCCATGTAACAAGAGTTATTAATAAGAAAGGAAGGCTCGGGTGAACAGCGGAACAAACTAAGTGTTCATTTAACGTTCTCCAAGTAGCCCAGTAAACACACTTTTAATCTATGTGTACTTGTAGGCTGTAAGAATTAAGTTACCCCACCTAGTGTTGCCATGCATACCCATATTGTGTAAACACGCATTTCCAAAAAGTTTTCTGTGGGTTTAAGGGTTAAGGAAAAATGGCTAATGTTACTAGCAAGAGGATCTGCTTAGATGTGGCAACACACTCATTTGTGCCACTGTTTTCTTGAGTGAGCTGGAGTTGTCAGATCCTTACTACATTTTACTATTAGATGAATAGCAGACACATTGCCACAATATATATTTCATAAATGAACTGTTTTAGTGTTATTTCACATAATCATTTATCATAGGCTAATTATACCCTTAGCAATTGGTAAACAACACTTACTGATGTCCAGTCAGTTTACAAATACAAAACTCTCTTGGTACAATAACGCATACCTGTTTCACATTCTTGGATGATTCCGTGGTCATCTTCAACCTCTTAACTGATGGACCTTCCCAGCTACATCAAACCAAATATGAGCAGATTAAATGTATAAGTATCAATACACACAACATGCACAATTATCATGACACAGCCTGGTATGGATACCCCATACATAGAAACCTTAGTAATTTCCTAGTAGGCTATTCATTGAAAATCAAATGTGCAAACTATTCAATGAGCAAAGTACATTTGAGGAGTGGTAAACGATAGGTGTGATTAAGCACTTATGGACATGTATTCAATAAATGGTGACTTATGCAAGCCCTGTTCAAATCCAAGCTGCAAACACTACCCGACCTTTGATCAACAATTTTTATAGCAAACAACATTAGTACTAGATGAATAAAAAATTGAAAATTTACGATATAATGCAATTCCGCGCAAGACAACAAACTGCTCACCTTCAAACTACACTTGCATTGATGTAGAGGGATGCCTTGAAGCCCAGGGTGATTGTAATGCTGAATTCCGAACAGTGTTAGATGGCGATTTTCCTTTAAAAGGGCCATATTTTCGTCGTAATCCAACATCAGTCGTCCTCCAATCAAAAAACACATGGCAAAATCGAAATCAGCATATACGGTTTGCCCAGGAACACTTTCTTCATCCTAATCTGCCACAGATTCACACAGAAACACTCAGAAACTTTGGCTATCACCGGTGCCGTATTCCTCCAATTAGAATTACGTACGCAATTATTTGTATGGGATTCCTATGGGGATTTTTATTTCTCAGACTTTGATTTGACGTATTTCAATAAATACCGCATGGATTTTAATCCAGTAAAGTGCATTACGAATTACTGAGTACATTAACTGGAACTGCAGCTTGTGAAACATTTATTGAAGGTGTGTAATTTAAGTAGCAAAATTATGTGTGAAAAATTGGTTGATTGGAAATTGCTACTAACAGGACCACGCGATCCAAACCGGACAAATAGCCTGGTGAAATCGGCACACAGAACCAAACGAATAGCCACTACGTACGTTTATTAACATGTTTCCAATCCATGTTACGTATATCTACGGTTTCACAGAACTCCTACCCTAGTCTCGTGCCCAGACCGCTTTTTTTATTTTTGTGTGGGGGCGGTGAAAAAAAGGGTCTGTTGGATCTCCAATACATTTTTTGTGCAGCCAGATCTACACCTTTTGGGGATCGTTGATTAGTGGTGATGAATAGCAAAGGCCTGTTAACGAAGCAACAATAGGAAATATGGCGCGCCTTTGCTTGGCAAGGCTGCATCCTTGGGTAGGTCCTATTGTCGCTTCGTTAACAAGCCTTTGCTATTCATCACCACTAATCAACGATCCCCAAAAGTTGTAGATTCAGCTGTACAAAAGATGTATTGGAGATCCACCAGACCCTTTTTTCTCCGCCCCCACACAAAAAGAAAGAAGTGGTCTGGGCACGAGACTACCCCTACCCTATTACCAAGAGTTCATAATATAAAGAGGGAGGGAGAGTGTCCAACACTGTATTACCTGGTCAAAACACACTGGGTTCAAAGATTACATATCTTGAATATTTCAGTATACTTCAGTATAATTCCATACAAATTCGTCACCTGGCTTCACCTACTGAAGAGCGTTGATAGGTGTTGATTTATCAAGGGAAGTATTCTTAGTGCTTTGCTTTAATAGAATTAACACCCTTTCAGTAGTGATTTAATAAGTTTTGGTGCTGATAGTCATTTGCGCAATCTTTGAACGCAGTGTGTTTTGATCAGGTAATACAGTGTTGGATACTCTCCCTCCCTCTCTATATTATGAACTCTTGCTATTATTGAGTCGCTTTTCTCATCTTAGTTTGCAAGAAATGTGAGAAAGTTCAAAGAACCGTGTTACTCCATCACTATTTTTTAACATTTAATATTGCGGATAAATCCTGAGCATATATGACAAACTAATTTTCGCGCCCAGTGCATAAGGTATAAATCAGACACCTTAACTCTCACGCATTACGCGTGAGACACACTCATTGACACACTCATTGGATTGTTGTCTCACACATGGTTTTCCATCTCACGCATTGCAATTCCTGGAAATTAAGCTCTTATGTAAGTTAATTTCACTTCAAACCCCTTGGAAAAGCACTAAACAGTGCTCTAATGGCTAAAATGGAGGAGTATAACTGAAAATAGCCAGACAGTTGCGAAATTTGCAATTTTTACAGGAATTTTTCTAAGACGAGACCTCACGCATAAGTAAGCAAATCTCACTCATTTTAACCTCAGGTCTCACTCCTAGTGCACTTTACAGGTTGAGGTCTCTGTATAAATCTATGAAGTAAACGTTTCCTTGAATAAGAAGCGATTAATTACAACAAAGCACACGACAAATGAGATGACATTACAACAAAAAAAACTTTAACCTTGATGATGAGTCCACTAACGACCGACAATTCAAATTCGCCTCGAAACTTCTAGACAAGAGCACATGATAAATGAGATAAATAAAATAACTCTTACCTTGAGGATGAAAGTATAAGTCTATAGATCTAGTATTCACGCGATTGAATCGCTAACTACCGACAATTCAAATTCGGCTACTCTCGAAACTTCTAGAAAACGACTAGACTAGCCACACAAACCTGATGAACCTGTTTTAAACGAGGCGCGCCCAAGAACGCCCGATGTGGGTACTACACCTGGACTTCAAAAGGCATGAAAGGGTAGTGGTAAAACCAGGAACGGAGAATAGGAAACGGGAAACGAGAAATGGAGAAATGCAATTCCCGGCTTCGCTGCAGAAGACTCATTCATTTGTAATTGAAGGGATAGCACTCATAGCAGAGCACAGATTTTCTCACGACTGCCGGCTGAAGTAGCAGTGACTGCTGTATTAGAGTGTTTTGCAACTCAATTACTAAAAAAGCATAAGGTAAGCATACAACTGTACAATGTCTTGGTACAATATCAAATCTATCAATTAAATAAGTCCAAAGGATGAGTGCAGCCTAGTAGTCATGAATGACTTTTCTTGATTCAACAGCATGCTGGACCAGCTATCCTGGCCAACTTCAGAACAAAAGAAGAAAATGTCTTAAACTACTTATGCTCTTTAAATCGATTCACGGTCTTGTTGAAGTCTCATCATTTACTCTAACTCCGTTAACCTCATTCCTTTTTTTTAACAAAAAAAGGAAGAAGAACCGGCCCTAGTTGGCACTCCCATCCACCACACTCTACACTAAGATGTTCTATAAAATAAGTTTAACCCAGGCCCGTAGCCACGGGGGGTTCGGAAGAACCGCCCTCTTGGGGAAAAGGTCCACAATTTTAGTATACAGGTCCAAATTTTCAGTAGCAAAAGTCCATTAACTCCAGTTTAATAAACACCACTAATAAGAAGCTAAATTAAGTGCTCCGAGTAGTTGGCTCATTCAGTGCTTGTAATGCAATGCAAGATCGAGATACTCTAATAGAGCAGTCAACCACCCTAATAGAACAATCAACTCCAATAAAACAATCACTCTAATAGAACAGTCACAATTACGTTTTCTTCTAAAATCTGTATGTAATTACTTAATTTATTTACAAACCATGTTTGTTGTCTAAACAGAACTTTCATAATATAAAAATTTTGGTGGGCAAGCCCCTCCCATGCAGAGCCCATAAATAGCATCCATGCTTCAATGCACGATCCAACAGTGTGCTCAATCTTTCCCATTCTTATTCACTGTGTCATTCCAATATATTATAGACACAGATGGTATAATCACAGATGGTATAATTACAGTAGTAGTAGAGATATTTCCCAGATGTCATCCAAATAGCTGGTCTTGAGCCTACCTAAAAATTGTTATTTTTATTGACTGAAATGCCACTAAATTCAACCTTTTAGTGTCTATTTCAAGAAATTTCCTGGGGGGCATGCCCCCAGACCCCCTAGTTTTTCGCACACCTATAAAAAGGGCCTAAAAAAGGTCCACTTTTTTTATCTAAAAGAGCCTACCCAGATAAAAGTCTGGCTATGGCCCTGAACCTAACCCTACACCTACAGAGCTACTGAAACAGAACCTACAGAACGCAGAATAGAACACAGAATAAAAAGAAAAGAAAAAAGGAATGGACTCCCTTAAGGCTTAACCTCATGTACTTGCGGTCACACTCGTTGTTATGCTATCAGTCCATCCATTAGAACTGAAACATATTTACATTCTTTCTTGACTTTAGCAGCAAAATTATGGAATGATCTACCTCAATCGCTAATGATGTTGATGATTTGTGCAAGAACTTGAACTCTACATATACCCCTCGCACCCCCTGTATGATTATCTGTGTTTGAAAATTCTTTTAGACAGTAATTATTAAATTTCTGTTGATGAATAATGCATATCACCCTCGCGGCATCCTCGGCAGTATCAGTGGCTTAAGTTGAAGTGACTGCTCTATCACAGTATGATCAGAGTATTATTACAGGTTTAACATCATTACAAGCTTCTGAGAATTTTTTAATACAGTGGTATACATGCCAGCTTGGATATAAGCCTTAATGTCATAATAGTGGTAGTGCATTTGCTAGCTGACTATAATTATAATCTAGCCACTGATACCGCCAGGATGATGATCTGCATTACTATGATCCACCATCAGAAATTTTACCCAAGATATTATACAATTGCCATTCTGTTAGTTCTGTTATATATGCTTATGATTTTTTTAGCAATTGAGTTGCAAAACACTCTAATACAGCAGTCACTGCTACTTTGGCCACCGAAGTCGAGAAAATCTGTGCTCTGAAACCCCTTCAATTATACAAATGAAGAGTGTTCTGCAGTGAAGGAATTTCATTTCCACCCATTTCCCGTTTCCTATTTCTCCGTTCCTGGTTTTACCACTACCCACTTCAAAAACTGGTGAACAATATCCGTAGATAAACCTGATTAACCAGTTTTGGCACGTGACTTTCAACAGTCATTATTCTATTAAATGCACATTGCCTTTATGTTTCAGGTGAGTAGTTTACGAGGTAGTATATGAAGCACTGTAGTTGTTGTATTGTTGTACGACAGTGAAGAATCGTGTTTTTGTTATTTAGCCAGTGTAATTGGAATTTAGCTCGGAATTTAGTTAGAAATCCACCAGCATATAACTTATTTGTGGCTAGGTGTATCTACCTACAATTTCTCTGCATGAGAAATATTGTAAAGTTATACATTCTACAAACTTGGCTACTATTTGGTCAACGTTTGGAGAAACCAACAACATGGTTAGTGGTTTAGTTGTGAAGTATTAATAACTATTTGTGGCATGTAATTACACAAATTAGAAGACCAAACCCTCCAAAACTTGTTCACTATCACAAAACTAGACGGAGAAGTTCAGTTCAGTAATCCACTTCCTGATAAACAAACAACGTACAAGATTCAGTCATCTGACACTAGTAACATTGTTGATGGTGACTATTTGAACACTGGGTCATGTGTGTTACATACTAATAGTGAGGAGGTAAACCATTCTAGTCCATTAACAATGGAGCCATTATGATCCACTTGATACAGTGCCCTCTGTACATATTAAGTCACCACCAAAATCTGTCTCTGCTCCTAACATGACATCACAGTCCAACACTCATCATGTCCCGTTATGCAAGTTCCAAATTCCTGGAAGTGAGTAGTTTACGATATAAGTGTAAACTTGATCATTTTCACTTCAAGGTGCTATACCTTAGGTCACGTGCACCTCACACTGACTAGGCTTGAGCCTATTATGCTCAAAATTTTACCTATTGTTCCCTCCAGATTATCCTTCACCTATTCTTCTTTTTTTATTCTTGTGTCTAGCCTATTATTCCAAAATAATTTTCTGTAGCTAGTCACTTAGTTTTCAAGATGCTGATCTACGTAGTTTTGTCAGAATTAATTAATGGCCACAAATGAAGTGCTTCCTCTTTTACGTCATTAATTTTTCTAGCCGTAAGTAGTTACAACAGACTTGGAATAGCTATTTGCAGACTGCAGTATTATTTTAATTCAAGTGTTTTAAATTATTGGTGTATTATGGTTGTGGCTACATACTAAGATAATGATCAAAGACTTCAGTACTCGTATAATAATGTCAGCTATATCACTCTTAGTAGCTTAACTCCTTCTTCTAGCTAATAAAGAATAGACACGCCCCATAATTCCACAGATTATTCCCGTGGACATCCAATAATTCTAAAATTATCCTTTAACCATCCTATTGTTCCAGAATTATTCCCACGGTATTGGTGACCTATTATTCTCAAAATTATGCTGGCATAATAGGTGCAAGCCTAACATTGACACTTGGCCACCTCACACCTCATTAACATGGTCACCTCACACCTAATTAACATGGTCACTTCACACTGACACATAGGGACCTGCCGATTATGCTGGCATATATCATAACAGGTGCATGAAAGCATTGAGCATACTGCTAGCAGCTAGTGCAGTATCCATAGGCTTATCGAAATAGCTATCACAGAAAGATCAATATAATATGATCCAAAGGAACAGTCTGTAACTTTAATAGAACAATCACATAGCTGACTGTTCTATCAGAGTATACTGTAATTAGCTATTTTTGCTGTAAAATAATCTTCGTATGCAAAATTTGTATGAAAATTTTTATACAAGATCAAACTACTTTAATAGAGCAGTCATTTATGTAAATCATATGAAAATAGTTTTACACAAAAAATTTTATCACAAAATTTTTTTGCGCGAAAATAAAGCAAATTATGGTATAGATTTTTTTCTGTGATATGCATTTGGACAAGTAAGTTTGTGCTTCAGCCACTTACTATAAATTATTAGCAGGGCATGAGAACTGAGGCATACATAATTTGAGCATAATAGGTAAGTATTGAAGATAGATTTAAGCATAATGGGTGAATTTTTGAGCAGTGTGTGCAGCATAGCATAATAGGAGCATAATCAGTGGGTCCCTACTGACACATGGTCACCTCACACTGTCACCTCACGCTCACACTAGGGCACTCAAAAGACTGCTGTGTAAATCACAATCAGATCATCTGATTGTACCAAATTTTTTTTTTGCTATAATAATTTTTGTATGCAAAAACCTTTTTACATAAGATTGAAGTACTCTAATAGAGCAGTCATTCACGTAAATCATGCAAAAATATTTGTACATGAAAACTCTTTTATCATGCACGAATTACGGTAACTGACATATGTGATTGATGTCATGTGATGTAATATGATGTCATGATCATTAAATAATAATATATACAAATGAGATAATGGTGGGAATAAAAACAGTTTTTGATGATAAAAATACAATAACAAGGCATTGTTTGTTGTTCATGAAGGAGTAGAGTTGTTCACATCACTATTTGATGGGCTAGCATGAGGTCCTGCCCCTAATTGTTGTTGACTGTGTTTGGGCTTACAACTAGAATGTGCCTTTAATCCAGTCAATAAGCAGTCACATGATAAGGCACCTGCTCCACAATCACAAAAAAACCTGTAACACACAAACACCCATTACTTCTATTTAAAGATGCTACCTAATAAGGACAAAAATTATGTTATTGACACTTTGCTATATTTAGTATGCTAATCATATCAAAAACTTCGTCGCATTTTCTGTACATTTAATTTTTACGAATTAAAATTACGGAAAATAACACCATCTTTTAAACAACGCATCATAACGTCCGCATACTTCAGTTTACGGAGATGGGGTTGCATTTTTCAGAATCATTGATAAATTGCACATCGAGTGATATGTAAGATTTTGCATAGCGACCAATGGAAAAGAGAGGAGAGAGCATTGTATGGCGAATTTACGCATCCAGGTACAAAATTGTACTGTGAAAAAACCTTGTTTTTTTTGTATGTTTTGTGATGTATCTTTGTAGAATGGCCAGTTAAGCCATTTGTTCGGGTGGAATGTTAATCTGTACGATTCAACTCATTGAATGAGACCAAGTTTAGCAAATTTGGTAAGGGAAACCCATCGTACTTTTTAAGGTTTGCGTATACTGAAGTAACGAATTTCTCCCATGAGAGGGTGCTCCAGCACCGGGCCCAACTATTTTATTGGGGTACTTCAAAGCTGTATTGCACAATAGTTGTCACATGAACTTCCAGAAATTTGTCAGTCACGACCAAAATACTCTAATAGAGCAATCACCCCAATAGAGCAGTCACTCTAATACAACAGTCAGCATGTATTAAAATAAAATTAATAGTACTAGTATTTAATTTACAGCTAAAACTACCAAAAATGCCTCCAAATTCAATCTCCTGACACCTAATTTACAAAACTTTCCTGGGGGGGAGGGGGGCATGCCCCCAGACCCCCCTAGAATTAGCTAGCATGCTTTGCATGCTACTACCAAACATAAATTTTGGACACCCCCAACTGTAGCATCCTTCCGCCTCCTATGCAGTGGATATGTCCACCTTTATAAATTCCTAGATCTGCCACTGCTCACATGAGTCATAAAAGGACTGATAGAAAATTTAATGGCAAATCAAACAAAAGTTGTTGCAAGATGATAGGAGCAACCACCATCGAGTTATGGATAATATTACAAAGATACATAAAATGGTTTGCATGAGAGCTATTTATACGACTAGTTTTGGCCTCACCATTTAGCATTAGGGTAAAACTCTAGGTATCATATTAATCCTTATTACATATATCACAAGTCAACAAGCAAATTCATTGTCTTATTCATGATAGGTGATTAAGGTACGTATCTAGATAATCTTTTTATCTTCCAGCTCTATATACTGTCTATATTAGGGATCATGGAGATTTGGGTTTTCCTAGCCAAAATGTTTACCCAAAAACCAGCTTCACAACTCCATCCTGGCACCTTGGCAGTATTGGTTAGGTATAACCAAGCCCAAAAGTGCCTTCAGTACAATCCTAAAGGCTTCCAATAAATCGTTACGAAATTAAAAAAAGCATTCAGTGCAATTTTCTACTGACTAACTTCCTGATGTCTTCAGCAAAGTGTAACTCGATAACGACTAAGGCTATGGGCTTGATTTTTTCACTGTTCGATGTCACTTTGTGCCGAGATGTGCCGTTTGGCATACCGCATACATACAATGCACATATCATGGACTTACCTTTGTCCTCTTTTCTGTCCCATTTCTTTTTGCTGACAGACCAAGGTGTTGTAAACGGGAATCATCCATATTTTCTGTGGTGACCGGATTGATTGCAGAGACAATTCTAACACACTGTTCTTCATTTGTAATGCTGTGTAACAGGCTGAACATAGCTGGAAAGCGAAGTGTAATGGCTGCTACACTTTCAAGGCAGTAATTGATAGTTAGGATGTGAGAAACGTTGTGTTTTTGTGGTGACTGGATTGCTGCAGAGGCACTTCTACTGTTTTTCATCTGTAGCCCTGTGTAACAGGCTGAACATAGCTGAAAGCAAAGCGTAATGGCCACTGCACTTTCAAAGTCAAAGCAGTATTTGATAGCTGGGGTGCACGTTCAGATGAAAACATTAATTTTGGTGCCATCCTTTCTTTTTATGCGATATGTGTGGGTTCACCAGTCATAATAATGCTACAGAAAAAGTAAACAAACAAGTTTAAGGAAAATTAGGAATTTTAAGTTCGATTAGGGATCATAGAAAAAAAAGTTGGAAAACAAGGGAGATCGCTTACACCTGCAGATATACTAGTGAACATTTAATGTTCATTTAATGTTCACTAGTATATCTGCAGGTGTAGGTGACCTCCCTTGTTTCCCTACCTTTTCCCTATGATCCCTAATCGAACTTAAAATTCCTAATTTTTCCTTAAACATGTTGCATATGGTATTGTGTCTAATACCAGTCAATATTGACATGTGAGTTTCTTCTAATTGGTAAACTAACCTATCATATCTGACATACTCTACATCATGGTCTCTATGACAACTGGTGATACAGTTACAACATATTGCATCATTGTCAGATAATCCACAAGTCTTACACCTATCCCAAGGGGAGAGGGGTAATGGTGACAATATCGTGATGATGTAAGGTGATTCTCACTTGTAAAACTTGTCCATGGGATAAGAGTTGTTGCCGGACACAGAGAACAAACACTTCCCCTCAGCTATAGCCTGGTCCAGTGGTTGGCAATTACCATAAACACTGTTACCTGTATTGTGTTAATTACCATGGTAACAGTGTAGCATTGCTATATAATGCTCACCTTTCAGTTTAGGGTTTACACCGGTGGCTAAACATATCCCATGATATCTGTTACCAAAAACTTCATTATGTTCAATAGTCCCACCTGTAATATGATTACCACATGTCACATCCTGGTAGTACACCCAACCCCTCGTCATTGCATAACAAGTGTACCTGCTTAAATGCTGCGAAACCCTTAAACTGTGTTATCAAAAAGGACTTTGATATCAGTAAGAACAAATTATGAACAGCTCCCGAATGTTTGCAATTTATCTAATCCATTTCATTTTATTTCTTTAGTTAGACAAGTACAGGGAATTTTCTTGTCCATTAGTATATCTTCAGGACAGATGTAGGTGACCTCCCTTGTTTCACTATTTCTTAAAATTCCTTGTGCAATTTTTTTTACAAAATAGCTACCTATGCACGCATGCACACACACACACACATTACACACTATACTACGCACTCACACACATGCACACACTACACATACACACACTACACATATGCATATACACACACACTACACTATGCACTCACACACACACACACGCACGCACACACTACACATACACACACTATACTACGCACTCACACACACACGCACTCACACATGCGCACGTGCACACACACACTACAAACACTAGCAAGACTTCATTACTCTGAGGAGAATATCCTACCCTCGTACACCCCTGTAGAGGAGTGGATCATGTGGTTATGATGTAATGATAAAAGTGTTATGGTCTGTAATGTGAAAGCAGCCATAAAATGCAAGAATTGTTAGCACTGTGCCACAGTCATGTGACACTCAGGAGAACGTTACTCACAATGACGTGGAAAGGAGTTGTTTCTACCCATGAAGCCATGCTTGTAGTTCAATGAATAACACTCAGAGCTAGTTAACAAAGCTTGTTAGATACTCATCCAGCTGGTGGTTACCCAACTAATTTGTTCTGGGTGTGGTTGTGTACAACTGGCTGTTTTGTTGAACATATTGTGATTACAATCTTTTTTTTTTTCTTTTTTTTTTACAGTTACAATGATAATATATAAAATTACAAGGGTTATTTTACAAAACCAAATGTAAACTTTTTAAAGTCCCCTACTGTAGCTGCTGACCCATAATCAAAATTTTCAGGAATGCATGTATATCCGGTGATTGCACTCGGGCTATTAGTCTGCTATGGATCAGAAGTGTTACATATTAGCTGTAACACAGGCAATTCTAACTTTTGCCTGATATGTATTCCCTCAGCCCTTGGACTGTCAGTTAGGTATAGATATCAGGGAAAGCCATCATGCCTGTGTTACAACCATGACATAAATACACCACAGTACACACCAGCACTATTGGTGACTTCTATTCCAGCTGCTCTTCCTCCAAACACTCTGTTCTTCCTCACCACTGGTTGACTACTGGAACTGATCAATATACCTGTAGGGGGTACATGTGTAATAATTTTCCTCAGGGTACAGGAGATAATATCCTCGTTAGATCCATACGATAACAGCCTCAAGGGATAGTATTACACAATAGAAGTGATCTACGTATACAGGTTACATCATACAATCACTGTACATTAGGGATCATGGAAGTTTCGGCTACTCTGGCCAAAAACACCCCCCAAAACCAGCCTCACAATACCTTCATGGCACCTTGGTAGTACTGGTTAGGTGGAAAGGTTATACATAACTGACTGACAGACTGATGCCTTCAGACAAGTATAACTTGATAACTGCTGAGGCTATGGGATTGCACTGTTCAATGTCACTTCAACCTGACAGGTATACTGCAGTACATAATTACATACATGAAATTGACTTATATAAAGACCTATTGTACTTTGGGTGAAAAGATCAAAGTAAAAAGTGTACTTTTATTTCCATATTGTACACCTGGCTGCGCACTTCAAAGCTGGCAGGGTGCTGTACAGAAAATTGCATTGTCTTTGCAACTACCGGCCATGCGCGGTTTGAGCATGCACGTGTTTCGAATAATAAAATGCGTGCAATACAGGGTTTTGGTATTTGCTAACTAGTGATGATCCTACCATTCCTGGTATGCGTACTTGCCGTAAAAGTGTGTATAATTCCGGTTATGCAATGATTTAACTGACGCGGAATTGAACGGCTTCGATACCTGCGTACTGTTATACCCGGTATTGCGCGCGTTTTATTATTCAAAACACGCGCATGCTCAAACCGCACATGGCCGGTTGTTGCAAAGACAATGCAATTTTCTGTATTTATTTCAACTGTGCTGTATTTGCCGAAGTGTGCTGTATTTTCCCTTTGATCCCAATACAGCACTGTTGAAACAGTAAACAAGTTGACCAAAGCATGACCAATGCCAGACACATTATCGCATTCTTTTCACCAAACCACTGCAATGTTATGAAGCCATTCAACAATTATGACATATCATAAACACATAAAACAATGCCATGACCTAAACACAAGTGGGCGAATTACCCTGAGAAGGAACAGAACACATGGCGTTATCAACACTACAAAATGACTCCTGTCCACGTTGTCAAGCCAGGTGGAACACGATAAGTTAATTCACTCCAGTTGCCTTTGTGGTATCGTTCCCAGCGCCACACCATGGCTTCTATAAATGTACTCTCACCTGCTAAACACGATAGCAAGCCTCTCTATAACAAAGTCACAGACTTACTCATGGGCATTAAGCCAGGCCTCAACCGAAGTTTGCCACTTAACTGTCGCTCTCGGCAGCTCAAATCAATTAAAGCTACGTAGCTAGCTAGCTTCATCACGCTGGTGCTCTGACGCTGGTGCAGTATGAACGAGTATGAATAATGTTAATCACTGCACTGAATACACACGGTCTTGAGCTTACGCGGATAGGCACTCACCTCCTGCTACTTGGCGTCACCCCCACTCTTCGCAGCCACTACTTTAGTATAATAAACACCGCCACTGCTCATGCAATATGGAAAAAATAGCACTCAAGCATGGTCTCGAACCTAATACAGCACTCAGCTTTGCCTCGTGCTGTATTAGCCCCTCGCCCATGCCCTTGTGCTATTTTTTCCATATTGCACTCGTGGCGGTGCTTTAACTAGTATTTAAAATCCGTCAGTTTCCTTGCTACATACAGTGTGGGGTTTAGTGAATTCCAAATTTGTGTTCCACGAAAATAGAAACTATTCTTAGCAAATGTAGTTCTAACTTTTGGCACAAATAAACGATGAGCATTATGAACAACGCGAGAAGAGATGTCAACAACGTAATGAAAACTGTTGTGTAAGTATGATGGTGAGATCTTATGTAAAACTTGTATGGCTGTATGATATTGTCACTGCTCTACCAAAGTAATGCTCATACAGCTCCTGTAGATGTTAAATAGGAAAATTTCGAGTGCAGTCTCTCAAGGCGCTTGAAGTGTGTGGTAGATGGTGTCCACACTACATCACAATACCTTCAGGTGTAGATGACCTTCCTCGTTGAAGATGACTTCCCTTGTTTAATCACTTTTATTTCTACACTGTATGATCCCTAATTGAACTGTTTGTGTACTTCTTTGTAAGATTTATTAATTATGACTGGTGAACCCACACATACCACATTAGAAGACGGAATGACTCCAGGCTTGGCTTGTTGTTTTCATCTGAATGCATGCCCCAACTGATATAGTGAAGAGACTATTATATGCTTCATTTTCAGCTGTAGTCAGCCTTTTTCACAGTGTTACAAATGAAGAACACTATATGAGAAGGACCTCAACCATCAACCTCCAGTGACCAGTCACAACGGAAAACTCAGACAATTCGTGGGGAAGCCATCACACGAGTGAACTGATACTATGCACTGTCAGCAAAGACAAATGTGACACAAAGGCAGTATTTTTATACTGAGCAGTCTACCCTTATAAAATATATTATAGTAGTGGACCTCTACTTCATTCAATACCTACAGTTAAATGTCCACTAGCATATCTTCAGGTGACCTCCCTTGTTTCACTACTTTTTATTTTGCTACAAAAATTAGTTTATCTGGCCAGCAGCAGGTAACTGAGGTAAGGCAGTCTAACCCATATATCATCAGAGTGTTGACTACTTGGGGAAGGATACTGTATCAACTCTAACCCATATATCATCAGAGTGTTGACTACTTGGGGAAGGATACTGTATCAACTCTAACCCATATATCATCAGAGTGTTGACTACTTGGGGAAGGATACTGTATCAACTCTAACCCATATATCATCCCACTTGGGGAAGGATACTGTATCAACATAGGCTACTTACTAATGAGGAACAACAACTGGCTTTTTGTAATGTTACGTATATTTCTCACCCCATGAGGTTTAGATCACATGAGCTACTGTATATGATGGTAAACCAACTGACACTTGTTTATAGTGATTTGGACCAACTGGAAATGCTCTCTTAGCAATCAATTTGTTTTATTGTCACAGTATCACTTCCCATACCTTCATTAACAACACAATATATAGTTACAAGCCTACACAAAACTGACCGCTTAATGCATTACTAAATATCTCATTTTGTTCTAGTAATCCTCTTCCATTACTGAAGATACACACTCCACATTCCAGTCCATCATAGATCTTGTTACCTCTCAACACCGGATCAGCATCTGTCTTAATCCATACTCCAGATAATGTGTTACCATAGATCTCATTGTATTCTAGTAATCCCAGACCTGTATGATGTAATGTAGAGATGTAACATGATGTGGTATAATGGATTACTATCCTTTGTACAGACCAACTCTCAAATCACAAAATTTATACAAATAATTGTACTAGCTGTAGATCAATCACAAACTAAGTAAGTATACAGTAGATTAACATTTATACTTTCATTACCAGTGACAAATTACATTATAAGTTACACACATGCTTGTATTTCATGTGAACAAGCAGGTCTGGGGACATGTTATCCTCTGGTATGTGATATGGAATATTGGGACATGTCATCCACTGGTATGTGATATGGAGTTTTGGGACATGTTATCCACTGGCATGTGATATGGAATATTGGGACATGTCATCCACTGGTATGTGATATGGAGTTTTGGGACATACTATCCACTGGTATGTGATATGGAGTATTGGGACATGCTATCCACTGGTATGTGATATGCAGTATGGGGACATAAGCACAACTGCTAAAGTCAGTGTAGCCACAAAGTTTACAATATGTGACCAGATCAGTGAAACCTAGTTTACAGCCTTAAATACAATACTTGCATATTAAAAAAAATGGTGAATTTTTGAACACTTTGTTCTTAGTGAAGAATAGGACTAACAATAAAAACCTCTCTTATTCGCCTACTGGCATTTGTTTACATCACATCGAAACAACAGTACACGATCAATCTTTCTTCACTAATTTTGCCTTTGTATATATGTAGAGAAGAAAGGTGAACTTACACAGTAATCAATTCCCCTACTCATGGTGAACAGGATTACGTACATTTCAACTCTGTGTTGTAAGTTACAACCGAGCCTGTAATTTATTTTCCCAACACTTGCTATACAAATTGATCTCTCTATTGTTGCTACTATGTGGAGCTGTAACTCCTAAAGTTATTGATAAATGAGGCTCACCTATATGTGTACATTATTTATCTATTAGTGGCTTGATGACTGCTCTATACTGTTATTTACTGTAAATAGAGAATATTATTGATGATAGATCTGGAGCCAACATACAGTGTAAAACAAGTTGTCACAAGACTGAAGTTAGCAAACCAAGTTGTCATCAGACTGAAGTTACTAAACCAAGTTGTCACCAGACTGAAGTTAGCAAACCAAGTTGTCATCAGACTGAAGTTACTAAACCAAGTTGTCACCAGACTGAAGTTACTAAACCAAGTTGTCATCAGACTGAAGTTACTAAACCAAGCTGTCGTCAGACTGAAGTTACTAAACCAAGTTGTCATCAGATTGAAGTTACTAAACCAAACTGTTATCAGACTGAAGTTACTAAACCAAGTTGTCATCAGACTGAAGTTACTAAACCAAGTTGTTATCAGACTGAAGTTACTAAACCAAGTTGTCATCAGATTGAAGTTACTAAACCAAGTTGTCATCAGACTGAAGTTACTAAACCAAGTTGTCACCAGATTGAAGTTACTAAACCAAGTTGTCATCAGACTGAAGTTACTAAACCAAGTTGTCACCAGATTGAAGTTACTAAACCAAGTTGTCATCAGATTGAAGTTACTAAACCAAGTTGTCACCAGATTGAAGTTACTAAACCAAGTTGTCATCAGACTGAAGTTACTAAACCAAGTTGTTATCAGACTGAAGTTACTAAACCAAGTTGTTATCAGACTGAAGTTACTAAACCAAGTTGTCATCAGATTGAAGTTACTAAACCAAGCTGCTATCAGACTGAAGTTACTAAACCAAGTTGTCATCAGACTGAAGTTACTAAACCAAGTTGTCATCAGATTGAAGTTACTAAACCAAGTTGTCATCAGATTGAAGTTACTAAACCAAGTTGTCATCAGACTGAAGTTACTAAACCAAGTTGTCATCAGATTGAGGTTACTAAACCAAGTTGTCATCAGACTGAAGTTACTAAACCAAGTTGTCATCAGACTGAAGTTACTAAACCAAGTTGTCATCAGACTGAAGTTACTAAACCAAGTTGTCATCAGACTGAAGTTACTAAACCAAGTTGTCATCAGATTGAAGTTACTAAACCAAACTGTTATCAGACTGAAGTTACTAAACCAAGTTGTCATCAGACTGAAGTTACTAAACCAAGTTGTCATCAGATTGAAGTTACTAAACCAAGTTGTCATCAGATTGAAGTTACTAAACCAAGTTGTCATCAGACTGAAGTTACTAAACCAAGTTGTCATCAGATTGAGGTTACTAAACCAAGTTGTCATCAGACTGAAGTTACTAAACCAAGTTGTCATCAGACTGAAGTTACTAAACCAAGTTGTCATCAGATTGAAGTTACTAAACCAAGTTGTCATCAGATTGAAGTTACTAAACCAAGTTGTCATCAGATTGAAGTTACTAAACCAAGTTGTCATCAGATTGAAGTTACTAAACCAAGTTGTCATCAGACTGAAGTTACTAAACCAAGTTGTCATCAGATTGAGGTTACTAAACCAAGTTGTCATCAGACTGAAGTTACTAAACCAAGTTGTCATCAGACTGAAGTTACTAAACCAAGTTGTCATCAGATTGAAGTTACTAAACCAAGTTGTCATCAGATTGAAGTTAGTAAACCAAATGTCCATCTCTTAGTAATTAATTATTGTAAGATAATCCCTCTTGGTGATGGAGTTCTCCCTCTTGGTGATGGAGTTCTCCCTCTTGGTGATGGTGATGCTGTAGTAGTTGACTACTTTTGAGCACTATTCAAGAGTTTTTACATATTATGAACTCTTGCTATTAGTTATTGTTAGAAGTCTTTATCAAACAGGTGTTGCCTCTTGCCAGATATCATCATTCATTGTAAACAAGATGAGTAGTTCACTTACCCGAGTTATATACTAGTATTCCTCCATTCTTCCCTCCAAATATCTTATTCCTTCTGATTGTGGGATTACTGCCTGTCCTGTAGGGAACACAATGATAAGAGTATGTGTCATACAACCCTCCAGGCTGTGTCATACGTACAACCCCCCAATAGCACCCCCCCAAGATGTGTTTTACATCATACACCCACGCAAAACAATTAAAGCCAATCGGTTTACCTTATTTGTACACCAGAGAACGCATGATTGAAAATGTCATTCTCCTCCAACACCCCTCCCCCGTTGTCATAGTAATAAATGCCAACTTGTTTACCACTGTGTATCCTGTTGTGTCGTAGTGTAGGGCTACTACCTGTCATAACATACACAATGATTAGATATAGAAACCTACAACATACACACGCTGTTTATCAGTGTTGGGAGTAACACGTTACTTATGTAACGTATTACATAATATTATTATTTTTGTGGTAACTAAGTAATATAACAAAATATGCTATAAAAACAGGTAATATAACTCAAGTTACTTTACTTACAAATGTAACACGTTACCTAAGTAATATAGTTACTGTAATGAGTCTAATATTATGTAATATTATTACTACAAGTAACGAAGTTACTAATCTTTTTAGTAATCCACTGAGTAATGCCTAGCCACAACGAAGTAATGAAGCCTACTGAATGAAACTTATTCACCAGCTTCTTACTTATAACCAAGATTTGCACATTGCCATGCAACAACGAAATCATGTCAAATGATAAGGTGGTAGTTTCACACGTGACAGCTTAAGGCTGTGGACACAAAGTAATATAATATGTAATATTATTATAGTTACTTTATTATATGGGTAATATGTAACTGTAACTACTGTAGATTCCCTAAAAATTTGGCAGAAATAAATTAATTCAGACCGTGTCTGGCCGAACAATTAGGAAAAAATGTACCAGCCTGGTGCTATTGTCGAATTTTTAGGGATCTATCCCTGATACAGTCTGCACGCTTTATAGTTATACTATTCGTGATCCATTTACTGCTTACTTTCTGGATTTCTTTCTACAGGGACTAACAGGAACGCCTTGAGGCAGAGCTGACGATACTACAACACTCACTTGGCCGCAGCGCTATATATTATGATCGCCTACATTATCTAGGAGGGATGGTCAATGTCATTAATACATCACTTTTGAATACAATCACCCAGACATAATATTAAGGATTTCAAAAAGTAATAAAAATAGAAACCACAATCAATAGTATTATTGAACTATCTCGTGATAAATCTCGCTACCAGATGCTGCATGAAGTGTTCCATGGCTAACAAAGCGTTATCTGAGGGTGTATCATGTTATAAGGAGATGTGGGGCCAGGAAAAGATTTTATCCTGTGAACAGAAACGAAGATCGTTTTGCGGTAGTCGTGATGTCACACGATGATATCGTTGGGTACGTTCCCTGAACAATTTCACACTTGGTGTTTCATCCAGCGTCGATAGTGTGAGGTCACTGGGAATCCTTAGTACTCAAGAGACCTTCGTCAACTAGTGCTCCAAGTGCCGAAAAATTAGCGCGCTTATAATTAGAAACTTTCCTGCGCTTACCGAAATTTAGAGCACATTGCGTTCAAAGCACGGGGAGTGCCAAATATTTAGAGATGCCGAAATTTTAGGGAATCTACGGTAAATAGTTCTGTTGCAAGTAATGTGTAATATGTAACTAGTTACCTTTACAAAGTAACTGTCCCAACACTGCTGTTTATTGCATAAACATAATTTGCTGTAATTTATGCATTTATAACCCTTAAAACCACATAGTCCAGAAAACTGGCCCAAATATGTGTGCCTTGCACAAAGCGCTGTAAATTTTGACCTAATGTATTTCGCGGACTGGACTCACGGACTGGACTCATGCACTGAGCTGGGAACAGCTTTTAAACAATAATCCAGGCATTATCCATCTCTTGGAACACTGGAGACACCACTATCGAGCTACAACTGCTGATACTGCTCTTCCTTACAAGTAAACAAACTAGCGATGCACTAATTAATTAGAATACACTTACGATACATGAGTACTAGCAGTGATAAAGCGTGGTAGAGGCTATTGTTGTAGCTTAGATGTTTTTCCTTTATTGCTTTAGCACTAGTGCTAGGGTTGTAGAGATGAGCCAGTAATAATTCTTAGCAGGGTAGCTACAGGTGGCACCACCCAGAGGGTTGATGGGGCTATGTAAATAAACTGATTTATCACTACAGTCCTAACACTAGTGCTAAGTACTGGAGCAACAAAGGAAATACATCTAAGCTATAACAATAACCTCTATCACACTTTATCACTGATAGTACTCGTGTATCGTAAGTGTATTCTAATTAATTAGTGCATGCGCTAGTTTGTTATAACTTGTAAGGAAGAGCAGTATCAGCAGTTGTAACTCGATAGTGGTGTCTCCAGTGTTGCAAGAGATGGATAATGCCTGGAATATTATTTAAAAGTTGTTTCCAGCTCAGTGCATGAGTCCAGTCCGTGAGTCCAGTCCGTGAAATACATTAGGTCGTAAATTTTTAAGCGTCACTCCTATGGCTACGCAATTTACATCATTCTACTTGTGATGTAATAATAAGGATTAAAATGATACCTAGGGTTTTACCTGTGTAAGTAACTCGTCAGTAAAGAAACATGCAAACCCTTTACATACTTTTATAAAAACGTGAGTACTTATACTTAAGTACAAGTTTGAAAGTACTTGTACTTTTCTTAAATACTTTCATAATTACCCCAATGTACTTGTACTTATACTCAAGTATTTTGCCAAGTACTTGTATGTACTTGAGTATTTGAAGTACTTGTAAGTACTTTTCAGTACTGCAAACCTTGTAGTTTGCACACAGTGAGTGGTTTGTACATGGTAAGCGTCAATGAAAATAAATTGTAGTTTTCAACTTCTTGAAATTCTTTATAATAGTTAGACATTGAAACACAGAGTTTTACGGAATTTAGAAACCCTCAGGCCCTGTAGTATCACCCTCGCTTCGCTCGTGCACCACAACACAGAGTCTGAGGGTTTCAAAATTCCATAGAACTCTATGTTACGATGTCTAACTAATTTAGACCACAGCGTGTTGTTGTATCTTCACTGCTGCTTGTGACATGAGAAATGCAAATGTGGCATTATTAACAAGCCCAATACACAACTCCCTGTAACTTGTAACACATGTTATAGCAGTTGCTATCCAGTTAAATGCCTATGCATTGCCAATGTTAACAGGCACATAATTGCTGTGTTTTGTATCGCCCCAGAGACAGAGAGACATGAACAAGGGATCTACAGGATTTAGATACCTGTAAGTAGCCAATGAAATTCGAGTATTTTACCTTGCTGTACTTTTTACAACTATCATGTAGCCACAAGCTGTTTAATTGGAATTGTGAACGTGATGACTACTTGGAAATCCCATGTGTACCAAAAACCCAACCCTGTAAACTTTTTGGAAAGATAATTGCAAAGCATATCCTTACCTTTCCATTGTGGCAAAAGATGTTCTTTTAGTACCTGTGTCATTTACCCCTATTAACCTGAGCGTAGTAGACTTACATTGATTTAAAAATTGAATGATTATCATGCAGTGTAATAGTTCTGTGAATATAAAAACTGTACCTAGCATGTTTGTACTTCAAGCTTAAAAATTGTTCATTTAAAAAAATGAAGTAGGGATCTATGCAATAAAAAGTAGTGAAACAATACATGAATGATGGTATTACAGTATAGCTTGGTGGGAAAGTCCTACTTTGGCACATTAGCTATAATTTTGTTCAATGCCAAAGTAGGGACTTTCCCATCAAGCTATGCTGTAATACCATCATTCATCTCTTGTTTCACTACTTTTTATTGCATAGATCCCTACTTCATTTTTAAATTAACAATTTTAAAACACTAGTTTGTTTAGTTTTTTGTTGCAGCACAGCTAGTTACAGTGTACCTTGTGACTGTTCTATTAGAGTGTCTCAAGTCAACAAAGGAGTGTGCAGCTAGCTAGCTATAGACCAATAAGAGTTGAGGTCTCCACACTCTATCGCCATTAGTCCACCTGGATCTTTATGGTCGCGAACAGGATCCCAATCGCGAAGTTGCAGATGTCTAGCTAGTATACCTCTTATAGTAGCGATGAACAAGAAGATGAACAAAATGGCATATTTCAGAAAGTTTAAAAAGTACTTATATTCATATTTTCCAGTGGACTAAAACGTCTTCCAAATTAACTTCTAAGGCTTCTTTTGTGGTTGGGGAGCTTCCTTAGGCGGTGTTTAGGCGTGTGTTGATGTCTCACAGATGTGGTATGCTGACGATGCCTTAGCAGGTGGCTCCCTGCAGAATCTCCGCTGTTGGTGGGATAACTTGATTTGTCTGGGACCTGATTTTGGATATTTTCCAAATGCCGTTAAGACTTGCCTTATTGTGAAGCCGCAACATCTACATAAGGCTAGGGCTTTGTTTTGGGGCATTGGTGTGGTCATCACTGATGCTGGTAAGCGTCACCTTGGCTCCGCATTGGGCACTGATGAATTTCTGAACAGTTATGTTCAAAACAAGGTTTCTAAATGGGTGGGTGAGATGGAGAAACTTTCTGAAATTGCTATCACCCAACCACAAGCAGCATATACGGCCTTTACACATGTGTTTCTGCACCGTTGGTCATATATTGCTCGGACAGTGCCTTTCACTCCTGAGCTTTTCCATCCACTTGATGATGTCCTGAGCCTTCGGTTTCTTCCTGCAATGACTGGCTGACCAGCATTTGGTTCCATTGAACGAGAGCTTCTTTCACTGCCTGCCCGCCTTGGAGGGCTTGGTGTCATTATTCCAACCGTTCACTTTTCCTCATCGTTTTTGTCTTCTAGCCGTGTTGCGGCTCCTCTAGTTGACCATCTTTTAAGAAAATGTACCTCTTGTTCCTTAGATGTATATCAGCAAATGTACCAGTTCAAGTTTGATTTCACGCCGAAATGATCTATCTGCTCAAGCAGACTTGCTTTGTGATCAACTGTCTCCACAATTACGGCGTGCCTTTGAAGCTGCATCAGAGCGAGGCGCATCGTGTTGGTTAACGACGCTACCTATTGCTGAACATGGGTTTGCCTTAAGCAAGGGGGAGTTTCATGATGCCTTGTGTTTAAGATTTGGATGGCAACCTGTTAACTTGCCTCAGACATGTGTTTGTGGTAAACCCTTTTGTGTGGAGCATGCCTTTACTTGTCCCTGTGGCGAGTTTCCATCTATCTGCCACAATGAAGTCAGGGATTTAACTGCAAGTCTGTTGAGTAAAGTGTGCAGTGACGTTGGTGTTAAGCCTGTTCTCCAGCCTCTTGATGGTGAGCCAGTGCAATTCACTACTGCCAATAGTGAAGATGGTGCCCGTCTTGATGTTGTTGCCAGGGATTTTTGGGGTCGAAATAGGCAGCGTGCGTTTTTCGATGTCAGGGTTTTCAACTCTTTTGTGTGCTCTTATTTTCGCTCCCAATTGTCCAGATGTTACCAGCTTCATGAACGTGAAAAAAGACGGGCATGTGATGAGCGTGTTAGAGAGGTTGAGAGAGCTTGTTTTCACCATTGGTGTTTGCAGCTACTGGTGGAATGGGGCCCACTGCTACAACAGTTTTTAGGAAGCTTGCTTCAATGTTGGCTGAGAAATGCAGTGTTAATTACAGCAAATGCTTATTCTGGCTGCGACGTAGGCTTTGCTTTTCATTGTTAAGATCTGCAGTGATGTGTTTGAGGGGTCATCGCTCTTCAGTTGGCCGTCCATCAACCACTATTATTGATCTGGCCTACTCCGAGGGTCGCTTGGAGTCTGGCGGCCTTGTTTGATTGCTGGTATCTCTAGCTGTCCAGCACTTTAACACCTAGTGCTGGGGTGGTGGCAAGGGCAGTCCATCTAGCCTGGGAAAAATTTATTTAAAAAAAAGATTATTATTTGACTATTGTTGTTGTTGTGCAGACCACAAAAAGAGCCGGTATGATGCACAAAACTTCTTATGTTAATTATACAATATTCACTATATAAGACTATATACTTTGATAAACTATTAAACAGTTACTAGTCCAGCTAGATAGGCTGCACTTGAATTGGTAAAATCAATCACGTGTTGGGGTACGGAATTCCAAATGATAATTGCAGAGGAAATGTGTAGTCATCAGGTTAAAAATCTTTTGTCATGGCCTCTGGTGTGATGAATGTAAAGCATTATAGCAAGAGTTATAGGAATAAGGAAATCATCTGCATTAATATCGATTTGGTGAGATATAATTTTAATAACACTGTTCACTCATACATCTGGCTAAGGTAGCATTTCAGTGATGCTGGCATAGTTGTATGAACATTTTTGATGGCATCAATGTCCCTTTGTGTGTGGGATGACCAGACTGTTCATGGTTGAGTATTCTAAAATCAGAGATTTGTAACAGTTACTTTTGATTTGGAGAGGACGCTTGCTCAATTTACATTGCAAGAAACATTTGGTATTGTTGGTAATTTGTTTACTGTCTCCAACCAGGTAAGCTAAATACTTAACACGTAATCTTCTTTATAGTTTTACTATTTATATATTGAGCTAACATTCTAAGAAATTCACATTTTTGTTATTAGTTGAACGACATTTTTCAGTCAGCTTCCCATTGTTCCAAAGTATTTAAGGTCCTGTTGTAATCTGTGACAGTCATCTAGTGAGCAGATAATATCACATCATCTGCATACAGTTTTTATCTTGGATTTAACTCTGTTAGGTAGGTTGTTAATGAAGCAAAGGAGTAGTAGGGTAGCAAGGACTGTCCCCTAAGGAACACCAGGTGATGCTCCAGTTCAATCACTTTGTTGATCATCAACTATTACGCATTGAGGTCTGTTTGAGGTAAAGTTCTTTATCCAATTTAATATGTGACCAGATTTTACAAAACCGATCCAAATTGCACATCAGGCAAAATCAAACTAACACCACCAGTGGATAGCTACACTATCATACTACTGGTTTTGACACTCAGTACTACTCAAACTACTCGAGGCTGGTTTTAACAGACATCTTTTCTGGGTGGTATGGAGTGTTCAAATAGCGGTTTCGGGCCTTGTGAAGGACCTAGCTTGGCAAGAACCAGTGGTTTACTGGTGGACAGCCTTATAATGTTGGCCAGACGTTTTCTCTGTTGATTCTGCTACATATCAGCCTCTATGGAGCCAGCACAGCCCCGTAATCTCGTGACGGGGCTCCAATCGTCGTCTTCCTCCATTTTGAGGTCTACTCTTGCCCTCCCCCCCCACCTTTGTGAGCGCTCATGATACTACTTTGCTCATCCAACTGCTCAGATTTTCTAGAGGGAAACTCTACAAGCAGCTACAAGTACTGGAAGTGGTCTAAAAGGTAATAGATTGATGCATCTTTTGTGTGAATTTCATACGCGTGCTTGCTATCCTAGGCAAGTTATGCTGACTTGAATTCTTTAAAACCATTTATCTCTAAACTTCTAACGTGTGATTTGGATCTTTTTTCCAAAATCCAGCCACATATAATCTCCACAAATGTCATAATGATGGAGCTTGTGGAATAAATGGTGATGGGACACTTGTCAAACAAATATCAAACTGCTCTCTATTTTTCAAGTTTTCAGCAAATTTGTTAACAGTTAATATATATTGTGACTTAACACAAAAGCCATGTTGTTGGTCACATAAATGTTATGGTGACATAAACGAGCAAAATAATACATGTGAATAAACTTAACATGTGTTCAAGAATTTTTGAACAAATACAAGTCAAGGAAACAGGTGTGTAATTGTTAGGGATAGCACGATTTCCCTTCTTAGAAATGAGTACAATATACACCCTCTATGGTAAGGAGCAATGGTTTAACAATTCTTGGAAAATAAGAGTAAGTCAGGGGACGAGAAGTTCACTGGATTTTTTCAAAAAATAGTGCTGGAATTTCATCAGGTCCAGTAACCTTTTGAGTCTCTAAGGATTTAATAGTTCAACAACACCATTAGTGTCAATCTGAATAGGTCTGGTGTCAGTGGCTCACTCATCAGTGGAGGTGTTTCCATTGTGATTGGGGTAAACACTGAAGTGTAATAATTATTAAGATCTCTAGACTGTTGTTGTAGACAACTCCATCTACTTTCAAAGGTGTTATATCACAATGATCCTTTCTTTGGCTCTTTACAGTTTCTTTGTAACGCAACTTTCCCATCAATTCAGTAGTTCTCCTGAAAGTACGTAGTATGGCTTTCCAGCATTCTCCTTGAACTACGTAAGCTACACAAAAATGCTTTAATAGCTAACCAGTAGAAACTGGAACATAATTTTAGGCCCATAGCTAGCTACCAACACACTGAACCGAGGCGTGAAGCTAGCAAGCTACCTCACATTGTTGTACATATTTTCAGTTCTGTTACCTCGTCTTCTTCTCTTCATTTGCCATCTCCGGCTCGGCCTTTAACATTTTATCACAAGACACTCATTCGAACCCAACTGAAGCCAGAGTGTGGCTTTCCGTAAAGCCCTGCAGTCACGTGGATACTTGCGTGTCAGCTACAAATACCGAGTCAATATTTTTGCATGCTTTTTCTGATGCCAAATCATTTTTTTGTGTGTCTCAAAAAATCAAGTCGATTTTTATGCATGTTATAAAAACCGAGTCAATTTTTGAATCGACCCATCAAGAGGCATAATTTTGAAACAAACGGCATACCAAGCAAATGAGTCGGTTTTTGCAGAAAATCGACCCATCAAAACAGCACACCATAAAAAACCCACATCAGTACATCTCTAATATATATATATATATATGTGATTTAACCATATAGAATATAACTATATTATGGGATATAACTACAGCCTGTATATATTATATTACAGTGCATGAAATACTTCCATAGGTGTGTTCAAGTAATGGAAAGGTTCAGATAAATGAAGCCCATACATTTATATACAGAGCTTAGTTAAAATACTCTAATAGAACATACACTTTAGACAAAATACTCTAATAGGACAATCACTTCCACAGTTCAGATAACTGAATGTTCAGATATTACCGGATAATGGAGGCACCACTATGTACAAATATTCGATTTACGTAGTACCTGTCTGTGTTCCTGTAACTATACACAACATTTCATTGTGTAGAGATCACTTAGTAGCTACTAGAAAGACATACTTGGGATAAAATGATTGGTGAGCAGCAAGGATTACACCAACGTGGAATAATGGAGACACAGTTAGGACTAGATGGCTGGATTAAAACAGGTTACTGGACTAACAAGAATTCTGCTGGACCAACAAGAATTCTGCTGGACCAACAAGAATTGTACTGTACCAACAAGAATTGTACTGGACCAACAAGAATTGTACATGTTTACACTAAACAAAACAAGTATATATATTTTTAAAAATCGTCAATTTATGAGTTCAATGAAGGAAGGTGATAACAAAAAATCTGTTATCATATATTCCGCAAAACAAGAGGAGTTCTTTGTTTCATGCCATGTTCCCATGGAAACAGAAGATATTAATACATTAAGGAAGACAGACATGTCATCCTCACAGTGTTCACCTTCACCCCAGGTGGTAATAGAAGGACCTGACTTACTCAACAAACAATTTGCTTGTTCATGAAAAGCTTGAAGGTGAAAGTTACACTTCATACAACACAACATTAGTTACAGGTTTTTGCAATTGATTTCGTCACCTTTGCAATTGACTTTGTCCCATTTGCAGTAGAGTTCGTCATCTTTGCAGTAGAATTTGTCCCGTTTGCAATTGAATTCGTCAGTTTTGCAATTGATTTCATCGTATTTGTATTAGAATTCATCGCATTTGCACAAGAACAAGAATTCGTCTGTAACAAAATTGGCAGCTGCAGTAAACATGAAAACAAGATGTAGCAGCTGCTCCATGATCTTGTTGAAGTACTTACAACTGTTGTAAACAACTCCTTATAAGGTGATAATTCTTCTGCTATGGCTTCTTCAGCAACATTCGCAACTGTGCTTCACCATTGGCGATGGGTGTGGTCACTCCTGAACAAGCTAATTAACTTGACAGACAGCTAGTGTCTCAAGTGGTATTCTCCATGGTGAAAATGATTCACCTTGCAGTGCCAGAAATAAGAATTCATCATTGACTGGTCAAATGTCCTAGCAAGATTAAATTCTGTAGGCCGTTTCCTGATTTGATTGGCCATCTTGTCTCCTGGGAATAGCAAGTGTTATGTAGCTGACGTGCTTCAGAGGACAGGATCACAGGATACTATTGGACACCATGAACAATCCTTCACAGGTCACCAACACATGTAACACCTAGACACACTTCTAACTCCACCACATACATTTTAGGAACCCATTTTCATATGGGCTCCTATTAAATTTTGTTAATCAAAAATGTGTGCATTAACTAACTATTCTAATGTGTATGACTAGCTACCTTACAGCGTGATGACTAAGATAAAGCACGTGAGCTACAAATATTTACCAGGTTAAACGCCACAGCTTAGGTAATAGCCACACCTCTTCTAAGAAACACGCTCCAGTACATAGGTCAAATGTACTAACCACCACATAACGATGATTCGGCTACAGCAACAACCGCTACCATCCTTTTTAAGTTATCCATATCGAGCCAGCTTACTCTTGGCCATGAATTTTCCTCTGATATTGCTGGTTTCCACTGTTTAACTTCAAGATTAATCGCTAAGTATATCCATGTTAGTAACACCTGGCAAAGGCGCATCACTTCTGGCCAATGTGGCTCAACTGCCGGATCCCGCCAAAAGCAAGTCGCTTTAAATCCCTTTGCTCAGTAGGCCTGAATATCCTGAAATGTAGATAGTCTAAATGTTTCCACTCTTCCAAAGTCTTGACAAAACAGCTTGAGTTTAAATCGAGGTCCAATGTGCGCACTAAAATATTAGAACAAGTCTCCTGTCGTCTGTGATCACGTGATATCATCCTATGGGTCGCATAATCGCTGGGGGCTGTGAGATATGCTATCAACTTGATGTGACATCTCCCGGTGACATCTGTTATAGCTTGATTGATTTTTAATTGTGTGAGCTTTTACCAACTATGTCTAGCTGCTTGTCGGATGTTTGACCGAACAAGCCTCCAAATAGTCGGTCAATACGTGATTTTGCTTGGAAAATGGTCGATGGCCGACTGTTATTTCTGGCACTGACCTTGTGATGAGCAGCTGGCTTCTTGGCAATTCTTGCAGTCAATGTAATTATGACAAATTCTTGTGCAAAACGCAACAAATTCTAATGCAAGAGTGACGAAATCAATTGCAAAACCGACGATTTCAATTGTAAACGAGACGAATTCTACTGCAAAGACGACAAACTCTACTGCAAACGGGACGAAGTCAATTGCAAAGGTGACGAATTCAATTGCAAAAACCTGTAATATATAACTACACAAAACAATCTATCTGTTGTGATCATTTTGTAGTTAAAGCTCTCAGCTTCTAGGGCTGAAACTTTAAATTAACCATTCCACTGGGTAAAGAAAACATGGAATTTAAAAAAGGCACAAACTTCTTGCAGATACAGTCACATATCAACACTACAACATGAACTGTTACTGATAATTCTTCACAATAGTAGACTACAAGTATCATTGTGTAAAGGTTGTCACTATATTGTTAGGTTCTGCAGGGAGGTAGTGTTGCTCACATGATGCGTCATGTGATCAGGTAGTGTTGCTCACATGGTGTGTATTACTTGTACATGTGTTAATCCTCAAACTGATGCTACACAATACTAATCCTCACCTGTGGTCACCCATACTCCAGCCAATGTGTTGTTGTGGATCTCATTAGCCTCAATCAAACCTAGTCCTCCATCATGCTGTAATGGGAAGGAATAGATCTGTAACAAACTGTACATCATAACCCCTGGAGATATGATGGATAACTGAAGTTGTATTATGTGTAGTGTGTGTGTGTGTGTAGTGTGTGGTGTGTGTGTGTGTGTGTAGTGTGCGTGTGTGTGTAATGTGGACCTGGTGTTAACTGGGGAAGTAGTCTACCCAGCTGTATTAACCTTTAAACCCGCAGCTGTTTTATAAAACGCAAGCACTGAAAATGCATAATCCAGTAAACTGGGTTGCATGCATGCCTTGTAAAACTAAATTCTATAACACAAAAACTGCTAAAGCTATCTAAAAACGACAAACACCATCTTTCTCACTGTTAAATTTTGGTTTGAATGGTCCGATATTTTGTCGCGTCCTTCTAACCCAGAGATACCCGCTCCACATTGAATGAGTAAAAGAACTCTCCCTCCGTCTTCCTTCTTCACATAACGATGTACAAAAGGCCATAACTCGGTTGGACTTCATCATATCAAATTTTGCTTGGTGTCATATTACTCATCACGTGATGGCGATTCATTTGATATATTGGTATCAAGTGATTACATCAATGTCGGACGAGCACAATGACGATACGAATGCGGAAGGACACAAAACGATTCAGCGCGTAGTAGTGGGTGAGTCCTTGTTTGTATATGTTGAAAGTTTATACACAGGTAGATAGCTTATTTTTGCCAATTAATAAAATCTGTTTTTCTAAGCGATCGGACGAATGCTTCATGACGTATGATGTAACCACCTGATGGATTATGCAGGTTTAAGGGTTAATGGTGACCTGGTGTTAACAGGTGAAGTAGTCTACCCAGCTGTATTAATGGGGACCTGGTGTTAACTGGTGAAGTAGTCTACCCAGCTGTATTAATGGGGACCTGGTGTTAACTGGTGAAGTAGTCTACCCAGCTGTATTAATAGTGACCTGGTGTTAACTGGTAAAGTAGTCTACCCAGCTGTATTAATGGTGACCTGTGGTGTTAACTGGTGAAGTAGTCTACACAGCAGTATAAATGGGGACCTGATGCAGCAGCCCACCCAGCTGTAACATCAAGGGAAGCAAATTCCCTACTGTCGTTGTTGCAGTGTCGGGGTCGTTTTGGAACTTTGGGTTCTGCAGCCTATCTCCATGAGACTGGACAGCCTCCCGTGGGTTACTTGCCTTGCCCCTGGAGGATTTAATGATTGCCTACACAAGGCTCAAGCTCCTGAGTGGTGCACAGGCATCCCTATACTGGTTCAATGGGCAACAATAGCTGTGTTTCACACGGCTGCCATAGGTGTTACTTTGTGTGTGTGCCAGTGTGTGTAGTGTGTGTGTGTGTGTGTGTTTTCACACAGGTTTCACACTTGTAATAATATCCTGCTCTTTAGTTGCTATGGTAACTTACTATATAAATTCCTCCATGCAATCCGTGGTGAATGTTGTTGCCCCTGACAACCGGATTACTACCAGTCCTGATCTGTACGCCAGCCAACGTGTTACCTACGTAGCAACAGGTAATAGTTTACAATAACACACATAGCAAAGCCTAGCAAAGCCTCTGGCAGCTATGCGAAACATAGCTATTGCCGCCCAGTGAACCAGCACTGGGATGCCTGTGCACCACTCAGGCACTTGAGCCTTGTGCAGGCAAATCCTCCTGGGGCAGGGCTAGTAACCCACAGGAGGACTGTCCAGGTCTCTTGGAGAGAGGTCGCGGAACCTAAAGTTCCACAACGACCCCAACACCACTAAGCGAGACAAGGACAGTTGGGCATTTGCTTCCCCAGTTAATACCAGGTACCCATTGATGTTACAGCTGGGTGGGCTGCTTCCCCAGTTGACACCAGGCCACCAGGTCCCCATTTAAACAGCTGGGTAGACTGGAACAATGTGAGTAAAGTTTCTTGCTCAAGGAAACAACAACAACACCAAAGTGGCTCAACCGGGAATCGAACCTAGGACCTTTCGATTACCAGGCTGATGCCCTAACCACTTGGCTATGCTGCCTAACACACATACACATACGTACACACACAGTGCTACAAACAAAGAACAGTACTAGTCCAGCCACTACAGAAGTTATGGACGGTTTCTGCTATAAACATGATGGTCAACTCAAGGAAGCTATATGACACCCACAAATCAACACCTACACAGCAGTGGGACACAAGGGAAGACAAAGGCACACATCAGTGTGCATGGCAGGACATACACACAGACACACATCAGATTGACCACAAACACACATGAACAAATAGAGAGTTGTGTATGGCAGGACATACACACAGACACACATCAGATTGACCACAAACACACATGAACAAATAGAGAGTTGTGTATGGCAGGACATACACACAGACACACATCAGATTGACCACAAACACACATGAACAAATAGAGAGTTGTGTATGGCAGGACATACACACAGACACACATCAGATTGACCACAAACATACATGAACAAATAGAGAGTTATGTATGGCAGGACATACACACAGACACACATCAGATTGACCACAAACACACATGAACAAATAGAGAGTTGTGTATGGCAGGACATACACACAGACACACATCAGATTGACCACAAACACACATGAACAAATAGAGAGTTGTGTATGGCAGGACATACACACAGACAAACACACATGGACGTGCACATAAACGCATACAACTGACATACACACAAACGGACTTACTATGAATATCATTTCCCTCCAATACTCCCAGTCCTCCACCAAAGAAGTACACGCCCCCTTGTAGTCCACCATGAATCTCATTAGACCTCAGTGTTGGGGAACTATCACTGGTGACCCATACTCCAGCATATGTGTTGGAGTAGATCTTGTTGTCAAGGAACTGACCACGACCCTAGCAACAGTAGACACATCAGCTATTGCTGTAGGAACTATGTACAAGTGACAGCAACTAACGAGTTGTACAATATTGTTATTGTAGGAACTGTGTAACTCCTTAGGAACTACAACAACTAAAGAGTTGTACAATATTGTTATTGCAGGAACTCTGTAACTCCTTAGGAACTACAACAACTAACGAGTTGTACAATATTGCTATTGTAGGAACTGTGTAACTCCTTAGGAACTACAACAACTAAAGAGTTGTATAATATTGCTATTGTAGGAACTGTGTAACTCCTTAGGAACTATAACAACTAAAGAGTTGTACAATATCGTCCAGTTATTGTAGGAACTGTGCAACGCCTTAGGAACTTTACATTCTCAACACTACTACTCTCAAAAATACTTTAAATTTCATCTTCCACTAAAATTCAAAATGATTGAGATATTCTAATAGAGCAGTAAAGTAGCTACTCTAATAGTACAATCACAAACAGAGACTTCGTCAATGAAAAATGCCAAATATAAGTTGGTACTAATGAAGTTTCTATTGTCATGGTAACATCACAATCACTTTCCATAGGATATCATTGATTTGCGTTATGAAAATGTCACTAATGAAATTTTAACATTTAATTGTACAATTTTCATTATTTTTACCAAAGACAACTCAAAGCTACAGTCTGTTTATAATTTCTGTCTGCAGTTACTACTTCATAATTCAAACCATTGGATTAACTGTGACTATTAACTTTAAAAAGTTGAAAATCCAATATCATAGCTCATAAAAATTAAAAATTTCTGTAGGTAAATCCCCCAAACATTGTGTCATTACATGTTATGTTAAGGTGGGGTCAAGTGGCTGGAATATGGTCATGGAATTAGTTGTATAGGATGTCATTGAAAACACACTGAAATACTTAGTTACCATATGAAATGCACAAATGCAAGATAAAGTACATAGATCCCATATGAAATACACAAATACCAGATGAAATAAACAAATACCAAATCAAACATTTACCCTATCATGTATATACACTCCACCAGTGCAACCATGATGGATCCTACACTTCATCACTATTGGATTAGCATCTTGTTTGATCTCTATACCAGCTATCCTGTTTGTGTGGATGTCATTGTCTTCTAGTATGCCCTGGGGGAGAATTAGGGGTTATCCCTTATCACCAGGGGGATTACCCATGTTATTTACCTGTCCATCTTGGAATATAAAGAACCCAACATCTTTGCCATGATGTATGGCATTACCATGGAATATTGGACTAGCATAGTTCTTAATCCATACTCCAGCTAGTTTGTTGTCATGGATATCATTATATTGGAACTGGCCCTGTGTGTGAGGTCATGTGATGTCATGTGAGGCCACATGATGCTGACCTTAGCATGGTTATCAACAAACACACCCACATTACTAGCATCAGCAATGACACAATTTCTAACCAAAGGATTAGCTTCTCTGCCATGAACATAGACACAAGATCCATCTAAAAACCATTATACATGAATTCAGAGTGAACTATAAACTCTTAAAGACTACAAGGACATTTGCCCTAACAAACTGTTAGTTAGCCGGACATGAGCCTAAGATGGTTGAACATTGCAAGGAATGGAAGTTATTGTTATATAAGGCACTAAAATATGAACTCCTCTCCTGGGAAACCTTGATTAGATGCTTAAGATAGGCAAATACATGTAGCTACAATTATCTAAACTATTGCACATTTAAATGCATTGATGTTTTTATTACTCCAAATATGTGTACAAGCTGAAGTAGTACATGAGCAGAGGACTGAGATAGACATCATAATTATTGTCCATTCTAAATAATAGTTGCACACACTTATGAAATAATGGTACAAACATACAGACTAATAGACTTCTGATACTTGCTTGCATACAACATACAGCATAATATGACAGCCATGCAACCAACTAGAAAAACAAAGCAATGATCAGATGATTACTGGAAGCAATCCGGATATAGGCATATAGCCTAGCTAGTCCTGACAATGTGATTTTGCCAGCCCGTAACTTCTCACTAATCCTGAAGCTGTGGATGCAGCACATTCCAAAGCTCCGTAGCTGAGTCACTGTCTCATAACTATGTAGCTGAGTCACTGTCTCATAACTATGTAGCTGAGTCACTGTCTCATAACTATGTAGCTGAGTCACTGTCTCATAACTATGCTTTGTAAACTTTTACCTTTGTCAAACCAATTAGTTAATTAGTTAAGTATGTTTTTTAAAATTTCATCATTTCAGTGTTTGCTAATTAAATATAGCAATAAAATTGTTTGACTGCTCTATTAGAGTATTTCAATCATTTTGTGGCAACACTACAATTCAAACAGTGTAAAGAAGTATACATTTAGTTTATTGGCCATTTCCATCCCACTTTCCGTTCCTGTCCATACCCGTTTCACTCCCGAGAGTTAACTACAATGGCTAAATAGCCCGCTAGGAATACTTAGAGATAATAAGTCACTCTCTAGGGTTCCTATGGATACAAATACATGAAAATAGTAAGAAGAAAATGTCCTAACCGCCTTTCAGACTCCTGTTGCTTTATTGCAATAAAGCATTCTTTAAGAGTGCTTTATTGCACCGCAAAGAGTGCTTTATTGCAATAAAGCATTCTTTGTGGGCAATAAAGCACAGTTACCCAGCATTCAGGCTGCTAATAGTTTGTGCAATGTGTGTTAATTTAATTACAACTCCTAGTGTATGGTGAAGCTACATGACTAGAAAGTTCTATAAATCATTGTCTTGCTCGTGCTATATGAAAAATAAAGCACTCAGCCGCACGCCTCGTACTTTATTTTTCATATAGCACTCGCGGCAATGCTTTAACATATACTTAAGATGACTGAACTATTACATACACAACCAACACAAAGAACAGTCACATGACACTCCTACTCAGTTGTCAGGGCAACTTGTATACTACTCAGGTGTCTAATAGTTAGTGGTCAAGTGAAGGCAATGAACAGCTGGCATACACAACATGTACAGATACACAGACATACACACATACAGATGTATACAGAGAAATACATACAACAGAAATACGTACACACATTAACACACAGTCACACACACACATACAGACGGACACACAGATATACAGATGTATACAGAGAAATACATACAACAGCCATATGTACATACATTAACATATAGTCAGACACACGCACAGACGGACACACAGACATACACACATACAGAAGGACACACAAACTTACACACATATTGATGGATACACGCAAACGTACAGACAGATACGTACACACAGACACACACACATACAGACAGATACATACACACAGACTTACAATCAGAACTGTTACTAATATAACATCCTTCAATTGTGGGACAACATTTCGCTGGGACAGAGATGGTGTAACTCTTGTGTAGCGGTGATTCTGGTAGACTGTCAAACTATTGGATGGATTAGTTGTTATGATCATACATTGAACCAATCAGAGCTCACCTTGATGTTAATGTTGACAACAACAGCATGACATGCCTCCTTGGTGAACTCCAACACATTGTGGTCCCAGTAACTAATGGTAACTAACTTGTCTCCTAGCAACAATATATAATACAGTACTAAAATGATTGTGACTGTAATTGAATGTAATTTCTATGTTATGTTGCAATTTTCAGTGTTAATTCCACACTGCTCTCATACAGACTATCATAGAGACAGTTGGGATATTACTAAAACACAAATAGGTATTTTCTTTATCTGATGTGTGATCAATATAATATCACGTTAAGCTAATAGTTCATTCAAAATGACACAATGGGTTTAAAATACATATTGCTGACATGTAATACCAGTATTCTGTTAATACACAGTTCAGATATGTACACAGTGTCAACTCCACAAAATGGAACAATCAATAACACATATAATACACAGTTCAGATATGTACACAGCGTCAACTCCACAAAATGGAACAATCAATAACACATATAATGACCTGCTGAGCAAAAGCTAAACCAGTTTGTATTCTTTTATCTAGAACTTCTTTTTATAATTTCTGTGTTTTCTAGAAAGAATAACTGATGTGCTGTCAGCCTTATTGGTGAATACTCTAGCAGTCAATAGGCTGCAGGAAGAGGATAACAACAGATTTGTACAGGTGTCACTATTCACTGAACTGGTTGTTTTCGCACATTATATGGTTGGATTTAATGAGTTTTTCCAGTTAGTGGCCGTTTGGTAGCCTGCAACCCACTATAGAATTAAACTCTGAATATGAAATGTACAAAAACTGTATTTTAACAATTTTGCTACTGCTCAGTTATGCTGCTATACAACATGGGGCTCGATACAACACTTACTCCTCACCCTGTAATGCTGCTATACAACATGGGGTTCAATACAACACTTACTCCTCACCCTGTAATGCTGCTATACAACATGGGGCTCAATACAACACTTACTCCTCACCCTGTAATGCTGCTATACAACATGGGGCTCAATACAACACTTACTCCTCACCCTGTAATGCTGCTATACAACATGGGGCTCGATACAACACTTACTCCTCACCCTGTAAAGCTGCTATACAACATGGGGCTCGATACAACACTTACTCCTTACCCTGTAATGCTGCTATACAACATGGGGCTCAATACAACACTTACTCCTCACCCTGTAATGCTGCTATACAACATGGGGCTCAATAAAACACTTACTCCTCACCCTGTAATGCTGCTATACAACATGGGGTTCAATACAACACTTACTCCTTACCCTGTAATGCTGCAAAGATAATCGCTGATCAATTAACTATTGCTGCCACATAGTTAATCAGCGATCATCTTTCCAGTTATACGATGATATCCTCAGAGCAAGCTGTGTAGTGTTTTGTGGCACCTATAAGGGCTTAGCTTTTTCAACACTATTTGTAGCTCTTAAACAATGTGATTGTACCTGCACTTGCTGTAACACATGGCATTGAACAATGCCTCTTTATCATGGTACTAGGGGAGGAGAAATAAGTGGGGTTCATATGGGACAACTGCCTCCTCAATTTTTACTATTTGCTGTAGCATACAGACATGTGGTTTATTAGAGTATCTCAGTCTTGTCTCACAGGTGAAGGTGTGGGCACCAAAGTCCCACCAGGACCTTCACCAGCTGTGTGAAAGACATGGACAGTTGGCACTGTTTTCCAGGTTACCTATTGATGATACAACTGGATAGGCTACTTCACCAGTTTACATCATGTCACTAGGTCCCATTTAACAGGTGAACAGGCCAGAGCAATACATATGTGATCCGCTGAGCCAAGACCAGCTGTTTTCGCACATTCCTCAAATTCCATTTGTGACTCGGTCTGCGAAAAGGGGTCTTATAGCCTTTCCAAATTGTCAAGTTTGACCAATCATAACTCCTCATGTTAACCTATCACCTTCATATTACACCAAGCCATAGTGCTACGTTAGGGGACTAAGTTTCAGGTAGGGCTGGGAGATTATATCAATTGTGGGATTAATCGTGATTGTCTCTGAACATCGTGATGTTGATATGTGTCATAAATAATCGTGATGTTGTGACATCACATACAAATGTACACATACTGTTGTGGAAGAACATGTGATCCAGTAAACAAGTTTGCACTAAGAGTGCACTTCTGAGACAGTTCACTGTGCGAATAAATCTTACTAATCAAAAAGCTTACTTGTTAGAAACCATTGAATTTCTATACAGATAGTATTATTCATATTTGTATTGAATAACTGCCTATGGCCTTAATTGTGTTGAACAGTTGTACACAATTTCACCGTGCATGATTAAATAAATAATTTATACAAAATTGACCATACACAATGCTATTTATGCAAGTGAGTTATAACATCGTGATAGTTATCATAATGGTGATATGTTACATCCTACAATTGTGAAAGTAGCAAAATGTCACAATCGCTCAGCCCTAGTTTCAGGGTGATACACCACATTACTCACAAGTCAAATTACAGGTTGCCAAGTACATGCAATTGAAAAGGCTATAAGACTCCTTTTCGCAGACCGGGTCACATTTTATTGCTTTTCTGTACTCCATAGTAACAAAGGAGTGGACACTCAAAGTTTCAGCGTGATGAATAGTCTTGGAGTTATAGCATAGATAATATATACCTCCGGAGGTATATATTATCTATGGTTATAGGGATAGACAGTTGAAACAGGAATTGATTTGTACAGCAACAATACAAATAAATTACAGGCACTTGCTAAATCAACTATACCTCACAACTAAAACAAGCTACTAAAATGAGTCAGTATGTTCACCATGAATTGGCACATCAATCAAGGTATAGTATTTACCCTGTAGGTCTCTGTGTGGACAAAGAATAAGGCCATTTCAATAACTAAATAATGACGGTAAACTTTGTTTCTACCGCATCGTAAATAAGCACCCATAACTCTTACTCCCAATGAACAGGGGAATCTGGTGGTGTTACACTGGTGTACACTGTAGGTTTTATTAATTTGAGCTTTGCAGTACAAAACGAAGCGATTGAAATGCGTCATGTAGCACATGTACTTTTATCCAGTTTATTTCAATAGCAAAATAGAATTTTGCAAAAACAGCCGGTTTTTGCTCAACGGGTCACACATGAGTAAAGTTTCTTGTTCAACAACAACAGCAACTGATCACAACCTGGAAACATGCAATTTACCAGGCCAGCACCCAGGATATGTTGCCCCATACTACACTACACTACTACACATACGTATGCACACAGACACACTACACGCACACACACACACGCATATGCACACACTACACACACATACGTACCATCCATATCAGACCCAATCAAAACGATGTTCTTATAAATCACAACTTGCTCACAATACACTCCAGAGTGTACTACTATCTTATCACCATCCCTGGCTGAGTTGATGGCCTGAACAATTGTAGCGTAGTATGGGACTTGTGTGGCTTCTAGCCTCAGGGGATGTGTCTTTGACAACATAGCCATTTTAGGATGAACATGTAGTGACCCATGCTGTGGGGATCATGTGATCATTGTGGTGATGTCATCAGTATACCTACCATCACTTCAAAGTGCTGTTTCCATGACAACCCTTCTTGAGGACACTCCATCTTGTACATGTTTTCATGGTAACTGTATGAGTATGATGTAGACATTTCAAATACTCGTCGGAATAAATCCCTCCTATAAGTTGAAATAACACCCAGCAGTGATCTGATTGGCTAAACTGACCATAGGGTGGGGTCATTGGCTACATTGTTAAATCGTTGACACACAAGCATCACATGACACAGGTCCCTCTCCCGTAGAAATGAGAATATCACCAATAGCAACTCAACAGGTAGTAACTGGTCTAGATATGGTTGACCTGTTTATAATAAGTATTAACACAATACCATATATGGGTACAGCAAGTCAATTACGTAACAAGGCAATTGAAATACATTGAAAAAATGAGTGGTACAAAAAATTTACGCATGTTTTAATTGTTTTAGTAAACAGTGAAGTAAGACATACGTACGTATCTACTAATAAACTGTACCACTGGATTTGCCTCCTTATGTAGATATTTGTTTCACTTCTGTACCACAAAGCAAATCTGAGTTACGTACGTGTGTTCGGTTATGTTGTGGTAAAACATATCTTTAATGTTGCTGTTTCTAAGCTACTTACTTGATAGTAGTACAGGTATAAATAAGTCAAAAACTATACCTTTATTAATGCCCCACTTCATGGTGAATAGAATGAAACAAACCCCAAATCTGTAGCCCCCGTTGTACTCGAAACTTATGATCAATTAACAAGAAGCTGTAATATTCCCGTAAAGACACTGTGCAAGTCAATTGTTTTGCTCTTCTTGTTGTCTATCACTACAACTCCAAAACCACTTACTAGATAAGGCTGAATCTTTAACAGCCAATTGGTTTTACCCTCTAGGCAATAAGTCATAAAATGAAATACACACACTACACACACACACACGCACACACATACATGCACGCACGTACACGCACATACACACACCAACACAACATCATAAAACAAAATGCTTACTGGAACATTTTAGCAGCGGTCCATCAACTTTGAAATGTTTCACTCTACGACTGGTCCTATGCTGCAAGTGGACATGTACACTTGTAAGGAGCCATGACCATAGATAATATATACTACGTAGTATATAGGCCATGACTGACTGCATAGGTGAGTGAAAACTACCAGAAATGTGTGTGGGCATTACAAACTACATGTGATAATATAACAGGCCATGTCTACTCTAAACTCCATTAAAGATTTGGTCTCAACAGGTTCAGCTCTAAACATTTCTATATCAGGATAGAAAACCATTTTTCGGCTGGTGCATTGCAGTCCACTGTAAAGTTTATGTACTAAGGGATCTCTGGATTATGTAGGTGTCCTCAAGTGGCATTAACATAATATGGACACCTCAGGAGTTGGGACATCAGTGTCCAGTCAGTTTATGTACTAATGTGTTCACAATAACATGTTCCACTCACCTCAGAATAATCCAACTCATTGCAGTGTCGTTTCCTACATCTTCTGCTGCTCATGTTGCCACTGATCCGGCTACAAGTGATATCAGTTACAACAACTTCAACACTATTAACTAATTGTAACATGTGTTAAACACTTTGTTCAGCTGATTGGAATGATAAACAAATGTAAAGCGGTTTACACCACAGACTAAACTACTCAAATATTAACATAACTTGGAGATGAACCACAAAACACACTATTAACACGTCATATAGGTTTTACCTAATAACAAAACACACACACACTGTTCTACTCATCTCTTGAACAGTTACAAGTGAGTGATATAGTACATTAAACTGGTGACGCCCCTAAACACACGGAGCCAACACACGCGACATTCAGCTTTATACTGGCTACGTTAGTAACGCACATATAAGACAACGCACCTTCTCTTTTCAGGAAGATCAAATTCTACCAACTATCTTTGATGTTCGGAAAGCGAAATCCGCGAGAAATATGATCACTAACCAGATAGCGTCCACAAAGTGATGTCATCACATTTTAAAATTTTGCACGTGATTGTGGTTTTTAAATAATTGTTATGGCAACGCCTCAAAGAGAAGGCGCAAACGTTAGGGGTACTCGCGCTACCTTCATCAGGGATAACCCGCGATTTGTTAACGAGCCGATACAGCGACTAGTTCCTGGGGAAGACGGTGGACCAGACGTAGCTAGTTGTCTTCAATGGATAATACCCGAGTCTTCTCCCAACGTGTGTCGCGTATGGTGAGTTTGCGTGTTACTTGATGGTACCAGTAATACACTAGATCAATGCTAGGTGTAACCCGAACACCTGTGGTTTATTCTCAGATAATATATGTATGGTTTATTTTACTGTGAATTCTGTAAGGGTGACCTATTACTGTATGTGTTAAGTAGTGTCAAGCTAACACCATCATGGTTGTACTATTAGAGGATATTAACATAATTATTGTATAGTAGTAGTATCTGCTCAGAGGCAGGTTGTACTGCTAATAGTATTTGATAGCAAATATATAGTCTATCTAACATTCAATGTACACATGGCTTGGATGAAGAGGTACACTTAAACAACTACTTCTCATCTTGCTATAGAGGCCATACAATGAAAATCCAAAACAGCTGATTTACTGACTACATTCAAGAGTTCATTATATATATACTGAGGAGAGTGTCCTACTCTCATGTACCCCTGTAGAAGGGCATATCATAAAGTTATGATGTAATGACAAGGTATTGTGGTTTGTGACGTATGAGCAACCGTAAAAGTACAAGAATTGTTAGCACATGTGCTACACTTGTGCAGCTCAGAAATGCCACATTCGCGAATGGCCTGGCAAGAAATGCCTACGCAGTTGCCTAAACCCATGTAGTTTGGTGAAAGCTAGAGTTAGTTCAGTTGCTAGCAACGTTGTTAGGCACGCAAACAATTATTATGTTCAATTAATGGCATCATTAATGAAACAGAAGAACTAGGAAGTGTTACGTCATAACTCCCTTCTACAGGAGTATATGAGAGTATGATACTCTCCTCATTATATTTTATGAACTCTTGCTACAATCTTTGCTCTTTGTGACATCATTTGATCAGCAAAACAGGGTAGGTAAATTGAGATAACTTTGCGAATCTCAACTTTGATGGGCTGTAGATAAAACCGCTGAATGATATATGTGTGTTGAAGATGCACAAGGATATGGTAATACTGTAGTGTGTGCAACAATAGAAGTTTCTAGCTACTTTGGTTTTTATGACAGCTTGGTTTGATTGAAATAGTATAGCATGATTTTGCTTGAAAAACTTCAGTTGGCATACCAAAACTTTGTTATAGGTAAGTCTCTACCCATTTCTATCGAGTGCAATACTTTTACAGGTTTAGTTCTCATAGTTAATGGTCAAAATGTACATAAATCTAGTCCTCCCCGAGACCCTACCAGAAGGATTGAATGATTGCACATTGAATTGTCTTGAAACTGTCTGAGGAATTGCTACAAGATAGCTGCAGCTGAGTGAAGGACTGATTTCCTTCTCTAACTTGTTTTCTAACAAAGTAACATCATTTTCTTGGTAACTGGCTTACAGAAATTCATGAAGTTGCCCTGTGCTTTCTTTGACACTGCCAAATGTTTGTGCCATATTTCCGTAATGGCTACATCGAATCACTCATATAGTATACAGGTGTATGTAGACTACACATATGTGTATTCAGTTTTGTTGATTGCAAGTTATGATCTGAACGCAAAGTATTAATGGAGTTACCTCCATTTACCTTATATGGTACGTATGTCTTACCTAGCAACAGTAGAAGTCATGTTTGAGGTACAGGTTCAACAAAACTCATTAATAAGACCACCTCATTATAGTGACCATGTCAAGTAGATCCCAAACATAGCTAAGGTGTACTTTATGACCTCATTAATAAGACCACCTCCACTCCAAGAAGGATAATTTCGGCGTGATGTCATTCTGGGGGGGGGGGGGGGGGGGGGGGGGGAGGAGCCAAGCCTCCCTCCCCCTCCGCCGCCTATGACCAAGTGTACTGTATTTGACCAAATTGGTCAAATACCGTGCAAATAGTGTACAGTTGGTCAAATACAGTACACTTGGTCAAATACAGTACACTTGGTCAAATACAGTACACTTGGTCAAATACAGTACACTTGGTCAAATACAGTACACTTGGTCAAATACAGTACACTTGGTCAAATACAGTATACTTGGTCAAATACAGTACACTAGGGTCAAATAGAGTACATTTGGTCAAATACAGTACACTTGGTCAAATAGAGTACATTTGATCAAACACAGTACACTTGGTCAAATACAGTACACTTGGTCAAATACAGTACACTTGGTCAAATACAGTACACTTGGTCAAATACAGTACACTTGGTCAAATACAGTATACTTGGTCAAATACAGTACACTAGGGTCAAATAGAGTACATTTGTCAAATACAGTACACTTGGTCAAATAGAGTACATTTGATCAAACACAGTACACTTGGTCAAATAGAGTACATTTGGTCAAATACAGTACAGTTGGTCAAACACAGTATACTTGGTAAAATACAGTACAGTTGGTCAAATACAGTACAGTTGGTCAAATACAGTATACTTGGTCAAATACAGTACAGTTGGTCAAATACAATATAGTTGGTCAAATACAGTATACTTGGTCAAATACAGTACACTAGGTCAAACACAGTATACTTTTTTATTTATTAATGCTTTACAGCACAAGTGCTGAAGGCCTGTAGGGCACCTGGTCCTACAGCCTGTTCAAAGACTTTAGCCACTTAAGGTGTGTTTGAAAAGTTGACTTGGTCAAATACAGTAGTACACTTGGTCAAATACAGTACAGTTGGTCAAATTTACAGTACAAATGTCACAAAAACAATCCTACTCAGACAGTGAAATGAGGTCATGAAGTACACCTTAGCTATGTTTGGGATCTACTTGACATGGTCACTATAATGGGCTGAAAATCGTGATAAAGATTGATATACAAAGCTTAAGTACCCTAATAGAGCAGTCAAGGCCTTCATAAAAACGTTTTTCTAAAAGTAGCTTTACGGAAAAAAAGTTGCCTGCAGCAGGAACCGAACCAGGCACCTCTTACTTTAAGAGTTGGTGTCTTACCAGTGTACCAAGTGTTTCCAGGTGGCTATCGGCTGTTTTGTACTGCTTATAAATGCTACTAGTATATTAAAAATTATAAATTTAAAAATGAAGTAGGGATCCAAGCGATAAAAAAGTAGTGAAGCAAGAGATGAACAGTGGTAGCTATTACAGCATAGCTCTGGGAAATCCCTACTTTGGCATTGAACACAAAATAATTGTTTATACCATGCCAAAGTAGGGATTTCCCACTGAGCTATGCTGTAATAGCTACCATTGTTCATCTCTTGTTTCACTACTTTTTATCGCTTGGATCCCTACTTCATTTTTAAATTTTTAATATACTAGTTTGTTTAGTTTTTTGTTAAAGCATACAGCTAGCTATAAACGTGTGACTGTTCTAAGCGTGACTGCTGTATTAGAGTATCTCGAGTCAGCCTGCAAAGATGTGTGCTTACCTAAAAAGGGGTGTGGTCAGCGTGGTTTCGATCAATTATTAGACTAGAGTATCTCGAATCAGCCTACCAGGTGTGTGGTCACAAATACAACTAGTGTAAAAGGGGCATGGTCATCGTGGTCCCGATCGATAGATCGATAATATGTAGAATAAAGAATGGGCGTGATCTTGTGACCTATCGTGGAGTACCGGTACCTCCGTACAGTAGCGTAGTCTAAGCGCCTTAAATAATTTTGTGGCATCTATTATGTTGCTTTAAAAAAGTGTTGATATGGAACATTAACACCTCGATATGGTTTCATTGGATGAAGAAGACAATCAGCCTGATTGAAAATAAAATAAAAGACAAGGTGCACAGGGCGTACACTTGTCGGAACCCCAAAAGGCACATCCCACCGGTGAGTTTGTTAGGCGTAAAATGGTGACCATGCGCTGCTTCATTTGGGCTCTAGGCTTGCGACTGTGGTCAGTGAGTGAGTGAGTGAGTGAGTGAGTGAGTGAGTGAGTGAGTGAGTGAGTGAGTGAGTGAGTGAGTGAGTGAGTGAGTGAGTGAGTGAGTGAGTGAGTGAGTGAGTGAGTGAGTGAGTGAGTGAGTGAGTGAGTGAGTGAGTGAGTGAGTGAGTGAGTGAGTGAGTGAGTGAGTGAGTGAGTGAGTGAGATGAAATTTCGAGTTTTGGCATTTTTTTAAATTATATAACCGGCCACCAGTAAGCATTTTCTACTACATTTGATGTTAGATGGACTAATATTATTCCGTAAAGGTGATTTTCGTCGCGTAAGAAGTTTCTAAGCTGGTTTTTAAACGCGGTATTTTTTGCAGCGCGCAGGGATCCCTACTTAAACAGTACTACCATACTGTTTGATATGTTCATTAACTCTGTAGTCAACAGCTAAAAGCTTTGCCAAAAAAATGTTAACTGGCAAATAGCTTGTTTTAAATAGTTTTGACTAAAAGTTGGTGTTTTAGTTAAAATACTTTAAATTGTACCTATAAAATTGCAACAACTTAAATTTGGTGAACTTTGAGACGTTGTGAAAGCTAAAATGGCTACAGCTTTTGGGGGGCTACTCCCCCCAGACCCCCTGCTGCCAGAGACTCTATACTCCGGTCAGCCCCCCCTCATATCAGCTACTTCCTCCGCCACTGTACTTGGTCAAATACAGTACAGTTTGTCAAATACAGTACAGTTGGTCAAATACAGTACAGTTGGTCAAATACAGTACAGTTGGTCAAATACAGCACAGTTGGTCAAATACAGTACACTTGGTCAAATACAGTACACTTGGTCAAATACAGTACACTCGGTCAAATACAGTACACTCGGTCAAATACAGTACACTTGGTCAAATACAGTACAGTTGGTCAAATACAGTACACTTGGTCAAATACAGTACACTTGGTCAAATACAGTACACTCGGTCAAATACAATACACTCAGTCAACTACAGTATTTGACCGAGTGTACTGTATTTGACCAAGTGTACTGTATTTGACCAAGTGTACTGTATTTGACCGAGTGTACTGTATTTGACCAAGTGTACTGTATTTGACCGAGTATACTGTATTTGACCAAGTGTACTGTATTTGACCGAGTGTACTGTATTTGACCAATGGTACTGTATTTGACCAACTGTACTGTATTTGACCAAGTGTACTGTATTTGACCGACTGTACTGTATTTGACCAACTGTACTGTATTTTACCGAGTGTACTATATTTGACCAAGTGTACTGTGTTTGACCAAGTGTACTGTGTTTGACCAACTGTACTGTATTTGATCGAGTGTACTGTATTTGACCAACTGTCTGTATTTGACCAAGTGTACTGTATTTGACCGAGTATACTGTATTTTACCGAGTGTACTATATTTGACCAACTGTACTGTGTTTGACCAACTGTACTGTACTTGATTGAGTGTACTGTATTTGACCAACTGTCCAAGTGTATTGTATTTGACTGAGTGTACTGTATTTGATCGAGTGTACTGTATTTGACCAACTGCACTGTATTTGACCAACTGTACTGTGTTTGACCAACTGTACTGTATTTGATTGAGTGTACTGTATTTGACCAACTGTCCAAGTGTATTGTATTTGACTGAGTGTACCGTATTTGATTGAGTGTACTGTATTTGACCGAGTGTACTGTATTTGACCAACTGTACTGTATTTGACCAAGTGTACTGTGTTTGACTGAGTGTACTGTATTTGACCAATTATCCACAACAGTCAGATTCAACTCTGTGTTTGCTAAGTATTACAACCACTTGTGAAATAAAAGCACAAGGACGTGGGCGAGATCCTAATATAGCACGAGGCGAAGCCAACTGCTATATTAGGCTCGAGACCAAGCCCAAGTGCTTTTATTTTCATATTGTACAAGCATAGCGGTTCTTAACTGTTTGTCATCCTGTTTGGAGCATTCGTTTTGTGAACTTGAACCTCGTCGGTTTTCAGCCATCAGACAATTGGTAAGTGTCTATATAGTACAGGTGTGGTAGTAAAACAAACAAATAATATTCTTTTGGCTACTCCTGACAATTTAAAATGTTACGCATGTGATCAAGTGTACTGTATTTTCCATTCAGTGCTTTATGGAAATAATAACACTCTTATTTGTTTGATCTTCACCCACGCAATTGCTTTAAGCATAAATATTGTTCATTTAAGAATGAAGTAGGTATCTATGCAATAAAAAGTAGTGAAACAAGAGATGAATGATGGTAATACAGCATAGCTTGGTGGGAAAGTCCCTACTTTGGCACTGAACAAAATACTTGCCAACGTAGGGACTTTCCCACCAAGCTATGTTGTAATACCAGTATTCATCTCTTGTTTCACTACTTTTTGTTGCAAAGATCCCACTTCATTTTTTTTTTAAAGTTCTAGTTTGTTTAGTTTTTTTTCTGTTAGAATATCATACATGATTGTTGTATTAGAGTATCATACATGACTGTTCTGTTAGAATATCATACATGACTGTTGTATTAGAGTATCTCAAGAGCCAAGGGGTGTGCAGCCAGGTAGACCAATGAGGGGTGAGGTCATCTTGTTTACTGTTAAGTAAATAGCTAGTTGTTAAGGTTACGGTATAGTCACGGGCAATCATTCAAAATTTTGAATGCCTATCGATACTTTTTGAGAAGCCAATATAACCAGTCTAGCAGCTTGAAAAGTTTTAAATGAAGGTGAAGCCCTTCATATTTAATGTTTTTATGTAGCTACAGTGTAGTTTGAGGCAGGTGGAACACTACAATTTGTTGTAACACAAGTAAGCCAGCCCGTACATCGCTCAGCTCCAGCTGTCACTACCATGTTTTTCTCTATTGGCTTTTCTGGGGCATAGTGATACTGTATATTAAATTTATTAGGTCCTGTGGAAGCATTTTTGGCGTGTTTCTTCCCAGTGACTCAGATACAAGCCTTCAAAGAGCTTGTTTCACTCGAAAAAACTACTAAAAGTTCAATAAAACGTCTACACAACCAGTAACTTAAAAAATCGCTTCCACAGGACCTAGATATTTTAGTTGTTTAGCCACTTGTTTTGAAATTATAAGGATTCAGTAATCTGTTAGTTTGGTTTTTGGCGGCTCGTTTTTATAAAAACATTATTATTATTTATCTGATTTGTCAAAAACGACAGGGTGACACCAAAAGGCAGAGCCTGTACAAGGGTGTTTCCCTAGAAGATACAAAACCAAAAACGGAGCAAATACAGAGAAAACACAGCTACAAAAACCAAGAAAGAACACATACACATATAAATTAAATACAACAAAACAGTTTATACACAGCTTGGCGAAACTTAGATGAGCTGAGATCAAATACATCACACAATAGAGTGTTCCATAAGAAAACATCGCTCTATTGTAGACCACACACCCAAGAACAGTTGTTGTTCTGTAGTAAAAACAAACAAGCACAATTAGTTGTATTGCTAACACAACACAGTTGTTGAAATTATTTATCCCTGCTTGGTTTAAAGCAGGTTTTGTAATTTTTTGCATTTTAAACTATTCCGTAACCTTAAGAGGTGCGGTATCAGTACTATATCACTATTAGTCAACCTAGATCTTTATTTGATGGGTGTGGTCACGAACCTATCATCGCAATCGTGAAGTTACAGATATCTACTAGCTAGTATACCTCTTATAGTAGCGCCTGGACTGAAGCACTTCGAAAATCCATCTCTGAAATAATTCTGTGGCATCTAAATATGCTGCTGAAAGAAAGTGTTGATACAGATAATTAATGCCTTGATATGGTATCGTTGGATGAAGAAGACAAACAGCCTCATTGAATATAAAAGAAAAGACAAGGCGCACACTTGTCAGAACCCCAAAAGGCACATCCCACTGGTGAGTTTGTTATTGTGGCGTAATGGCATAAAATGGTGACCTTGCACTGCTTCGTTTGGCCTCTAGCCTTGCGACTGTAGTCAGGCAGTGAGGCATTGAGACTAATATTTGAGTTTTGGTGATTATTTTTAAATTCTAATTCCGGCTACCTTTGGTATATTTAAATGTTTTATACGGACTAGTACTATTCTGTAAAGGTGAATTTCGTTGTGTAAGATGTCTCTAGTATGGTTTTCAAAAACGGAATGTTAGGCAGCATGCAAAATCTAGGGGTGATCCCTACTTAAATGGTACTACCATACCGTTCGATACTAGTTACAGCACCGCCTCGAGTGTAATATGAAAAATAGCCTGAGGGCGTAGGTGAGAGACTAATACATCACAAGGTGAAGCTGAGTAGTGTATTCAGCTTGAGAACACACCAGACTGCTATATTGCACAAGTGTGACAGTGCTTTAACTGGTTTAAAGTGCTTTCTGATCACCTTTGTTCGGAGCATTCTCGAACGACATTGGTTTTCAGCAACCTGACATTTGGTAAGTGCCTATATAGTACAAGTTTAGTCATGAAACAAACAGATTGCATCATTTTGGCTATTTCTGGCGATTATGCATGTGATCAAAACTGCTATATTTTTTCCATACACAGTGCTATATTTTCCTGTATAGAATTAAGAGCACTCTTTTTCATTTGATCTTCGCACATGCAAGTACTTTAATTATTAATCAGTCATGTTGTGTAATTTTCTGATGAATAATGAGCCATCTTCCTGTATTGGGCTGGGTTAGGTGATGAACTTAACAATAATTAATCTTGGTTATGTTGTCATAGTGATAAGAGGAGTGGGGACTGGCCTTCCTTTGTCAGACCTGTCTTTGCAAAAGAGACTTTTAAGAGTTGTGGTGTAGGTGAGTGTATTTGTGTAGTGTAGTGTGTGTATGTGTACATGTGTAGTGTAGTGTACGCATGTGTGTGTGGTGTAAGTGTGTGTGTACATATTTGTGTAGTGTGTTTGTGTAGTGTGGTGTGGTGTGTGTATGTGTACATGTGCAGTGTAGAGTGTAGTGTGTGTGCATGTGTAGTGTGTTGTGTGTGTAGTGTGTGTGTGTGTGTGTGTGTTTAGTGTGTTTGTGTAGTGTGTTTACCGTGTGTGTTGTTTCCAGAAAGTGCGTTACTATTCAGTGGACTGGACTACTGGACTGACATATTTTTGGCTTTTGCGCATTCTATGGTTTAATTTATGGAGTCTTGCTAGTAAGTTAGAACCCTTAGAGCTCCTACAACCCACTCAAATGCTGAAGACGAGCAGTGGAATATGCGAAAACTGTATTTCACTACTGTTCATTATGCCACTATACATCACTTATTCCTTACCCTGTAATGCTGCAGGCAGTGCAGGGAATGTGACAGCAATAGCTAACCAGCGATTAACTTGCAAGTAGATATATCTTTTGAGATATCCTTAGAGTAAGCTTGAGGAGCAAGCTAGTCTCGTGTGGCCAGACGTTCAGTGTAAGGACTTACTAATTAGATATTTTTCAGCATGGGTGCTTATAATCTTTAATTGATAAGCCCCTGCACTGAAACAGGGCGAGACTAGCTTGCTCCTCAAGCTTGCTCTAAGGATATCTCAAAGGATGTTGTCTACTGGGCAAGTTGATCGGTGATTAACTATTGCTGTCACATTCCCTGCACTGTCTGCAGCATTACAGGGTAAGGAATAAGTGATGTATAGTGGCATAAAGAACAGTAGTGAAATACAGTTTTCGCATATTCCACTGTAGCATTTTGAGTGGGCTGCAGGTGCCCTAAGGGTGTTATCTTACTAACAAGACTCCATAAATACAACCATAGAATGTGCTAAAACCAAAAGTATGTTAGTTCAGTAGCCCAGTTCACTGAATAGTAACGCCCTTTCCAAAAAAGAGAATTTAATTCCTACTTGATACTGGTGGTTAAGGATACAATTAATTAGCTACAATTACAGTTAACCAATTAGTAAATACAAAACTACGTTGTACACTACTGGAATTGTCTATACCACTAAATACAGTGGAACCTGTTTAAGATAGTCGTTTTTGGACCGAAAATGGTTGGCCTTAATAAACAGATAGCTACATGGATTACTGGACAATTTGACACACATTAGGGTGGTGAAACCCTACCTCAACTGTCACCTGTATAAGAAGACCACCTCTATAGTGGCCAACATTGCCCAGGGAGATCATTAAAGTTGCTTTTGTTGAAAGCCGATAAATTGTATAACATCTAAACAGCAATACTTCTTGGATATCTGGAAAAAGGTTTTTTTTTAATAACTAACAAGGGTTTCAGTCAGTTCATAGTCCCGTAACCAGGGGGGGTTCTGAAGAACTTCCCTCTTGGAAAATAGGTCTACAAGTTTAGTATACGGGCCGAAATTTTCAGTAGCAAAAGTCCATTAGCTACAGTTTACTAAATACCACTAAATTAAGTGCTCCAAGTAGCTCGTTCAGTGTTAGTATTAAATGCCAATGCAAGATCAAGATACTCTAATAGAGCAGTCAACCACTCTAATAGAACAATCACTTCAATAAACAGTCATAATACATTTTCTGTATGTAACTACTTATTTTATTTACAAAAGCATATTGAGATTGAGCTTTCATTAAAATATAAAATTTTTGATGGACAAGACCCTCCATGCAGAGCCCATGAATAGCATCCATGTTCAACTCCATGCAATGTGTAAATTTCATTGTTTAAGACTTCTACTCCACTGCCCCTGTTTATCTTGACAGAGCGCTCAATCTTTCCCATTCTTATTCACTGTGACATTCCAATATATTTGACCATCTCAGCGAAAACCCGTCTAGTTTGCACAACCTCCGAATTTCTTTTAATTTTCTCACCATTATCTACATTGTTCAAGGAATGGTTCACCAAAGTTTCAGTCAATTATGGTGAGTAGTTTTTGAACTACAGCGCTAGACAGTAGGAAGAGCTAGGAAATTGATTTGTACAGTGACTATACTAAAAACAAACTGCAGGGTTGAAATTTGACTTAAAATTTTTACCATGGATTGGCATATCGACCAAGGGTTAGTTTTTTGCCCAGCAGTTACTTGCACATAGGCGTATGAAGGCGGTTTTGTTGAAGAAGCTGAAATGATTTTGTTTACATCTACCACATCGAAATAAACACACGTGACACACAAACCATTGGGCTACAGTATTTAATCAATGATTTTCGAACTCCTAATGAGTAGGCGAATAAGATGGTATATAGGTTTAATTGATTTGAGTATTCCTTTTCTGAGTAATGGCTTGATTAAAACTTGCGTAAATTTTTCATTGTGATGCACATAATTTCACCAATTTCATTTTTCTCAAAACACATGCTTGTGTGAAATAGACGGGTTTTCGCTGAGACGGTCACATATGATAGTACTGTGTAGTAGGGACATCAAAGGTGTGGGGGCGATCTGTGATATAATATAACCCAAAAACCTGCCACGATTTTTCGTCACAACGACATGACAGTATTGGTTGGGTAAAACCAAGCCCAAAAGTGTCTTCTGATTGACACAAAACGTTTCCGTCAAGTTGCTACAGGATTTTTTTTTTTTAATTATTCAACGGAATTTTCTACTGCCTGCCTGCCTGACGCCTTCAGTCAAGCGTAGTGGAAAACTGGCTACAGCTATAGCCTTAATTCTTTCGCAGAAACGTTTCTAGTTCGCTTAAGAAAAAACCTTTGGTATATTGATAAACATACAATGCTTGTGCTATTGTCTTACCTTTTATCCTTCTTTACCATGGCCATCAGTCAAGGTTCTACCGCTGACTGCTAATAGACTACAGTGTGGCTTCCATACAGTGTATATTGCATCAAATTATTCGAATACTCGTGGTCGCCAGTTGCTCGCACCAAAAACACACGCATACACCAGTAGTGACTCGCTGTTGATAGATCAGAGAGAGCAACTCACGGCGAACTATATAGCAATGTGTACGTAAGTCAATAAATATAATTTATTTAGTAACAATGTTAAACCGAGTCGGGTCATCCAGGTCCTGCTTTACAGATTATTTGGGTCTGACCCCACGTGCTAAATTAAATGTGGACGTGTTACTACACATCATAGCGTAGCTCTGCTTCTTTCGTGAGCTACGCCAACTTACGGAAATTACTGTCTGTAGACATGTGGTAGCCACGATTACTGTCTGTAGACATATGGTAGCCACACCCATTCATCAGTGTACAGGTATGCATGAATCCACACCCACTTATGTAAATTACTGTCTGTAGACATATGGTAGCCACGCCCATTCACCAGTCCATAGGTGTGCACGAGCCCACATCCATTATTGTCTGCAGGCTTATGTAGAGCCACGCCCACTGATCAGTTGTTAGTGTATAAGTCATTATCTAGTATAATAGTGCTGTGATTAACTCTTGTAAAATATTGTGACTTGTTTTGTGAAAAGCACACTATTTAGTGGTCATGAGCTTGCAAAAAAAACTTCACAAACAAGTATAGGAAAAAATTAGAGGAATTTTAAATTAGAGTAGGGACAGTGTATAGTGCTGCGATAAAAAGTACTGAAACAAGCTGGATTGGAATAGTACAAAATGTCCAAATACTATAAAACAATAAGAAGTGAATATCCCTGCTGTGCATTGAGTATAGCACAGTAAGGATATTCACTTCTTATTGTTTTACAGTATTTGGACAATGAATGATGGTAATACAGCATAGCTCTATGGGAAAGTCCCTACTTTGACACATTAGCTATAACAAATATTTGTTCAATGTCAAAGTAGTGACTTTCCCATCAAGCTATGCTGTAATACCATCTACTCTATCACTAATAGTCCATCTATATAGATCTTTATTTGATGGGCGTGGTCACGAACAGGATCCCAATTGCAGAGTTTCAGGCAGATATCTAGCTAGTATATCTCGTCTATAGTAGCACCGAGATTGTGCACTTCTTAAATGTAGCTCTGAAATAATTTTGTGGCATCTAAATTTGCTGCTGAAAAAAAGTATTGATATGGAAAATTAACACCTCGATATGGATTCGTTCGATGAGGAAGACAAGCCAGGCTAAAATTTGAGTTGTGGTGATTTTTATAAGTTCTATATCCAGCCACCTGTAAGTGTTTTGTTATATTTAATGTGTATATATTATCATACAGTACAATAGTACTGCATAGTAGGGGTTGGTAAGAAATCATAAGGTTTCGTGGATTTTCGCACCTTAAAAAACGGCTTTGCAATAAGTTTTACCCGAAAGCAACACCTGGAATGCATTAGTACTGTTATAATGATGCTGTACCTTGGGTAAACAAGCGAAAAGTCAAATGTTTCGATGTACAGTGAGTTTTAAACTTTTTGAAATTCACCTATATACATTTCATCTGCCAGCCTGCCTGCTGTAAGACCAGGTAGCGTTAGGTGTATGGCTCCAGAAATTTCAGACAGCCAAGGTAATGACGGTGGATTCACGAATCTGCTGTTCCGATTTATATTCTGTCCACTGCACCATGTTGTTTGCTTTCGTCATTCATTCGCTTCTTTGTTCTTCTTGAAGGATAATTAATAGTTGCGGCGCTTAATACTTGCGGCGTGTACCACAGCCCAAACACATGATTTTAACAAAGGTGTGAATACGTGTGCGTAACATGAGGGTGAACGGGTGTAGCTCTAGCATTTATTAACGGTGGGTAGTCGTTTTATATAGTCTTAATTACCAGTTTAGCTTTTTTGAAGTTGCTACTGTTCCGGCAGCTGGAAATATTTTGTCAGGGCTATTGTTCCGGCAGTCCACTAGATTTCTCACTATCAAGAACACTAGTTGTATGCTATACCCCGCGTATTCAACTTTAGGGTACGCGTCTAGTATGTAGGTTGTCCCGAGCATTCATCAACTTTAGGGGACGTGTCTCATAGGTTGCCCCAAGCATTCAACTTTAGGGGACACGAATAGTAGTTTTAGTGTTAGGGATAGGGTCTGGTTCAGCTTTAGCTTCAAATGGTTTCTTCTTCACCTTCAATATATATTATATAGAAGTTACTCCACTCGGAGATATATAAGGTAGGAGTTGGGTAGCTGGGAACCACATAGCACAATGGTTAGGAATCTGGGCTCAAGCAATGGAAGTCCTTGGTTCAATTCCTGCTCAAGGGATTTTGTGTTTTTTTCTTCTTTTTTTGTTTGGGGACCTTTTTGTCTAAATTTTATTTTTATTCATGTGACTGCCGGAACAATAGCAACAGTCTTTTTTGTAGCTAATGATGTCTTTGAGGGGCGGATCCACCTAGGGATCCAGACTTCTAAAAGCGAGGGTTCCACTCTTATAATGGTGGACTCTCCAGTGATGTTTTACTGTAAAATCATCAGCATTTAGGCCATTAGAAATACAGCTGAAGCCTTAAACAGTTGCTGTAATAGCTTTTAACTGAAGACAAAATGATAATTATTTTAGAAGCACTTATTTTAGAAGGTTAAAGATAGCTGCTTCAAGTGATATTTACATATACTATGTGGAAAACAAAAAGAGTATAATATAGCTAGCTAGCTAGCCAAAAAAAAGTAAACGAACTAGCTATTTTAAAAATTTTAAATTTCAAAAGGAAGTAGGAGTTGATATAATATACATGCTACAAAAAGTAAGGAAACAAGCTCAAAAATGTTACAGCTGAAATGAGAAATGATCCAGCAGTAAAAAGTAAGGAAACAAGATTAGACGACTATTTGCTAAAATGTGACACACTTTAATCCCTACTTTTGGCTAATTTGATGGTCTCATTTCAAGATGCTAGCCAAAAGTTGGCATTAAAGTGTGTCTCATTTTAGCAAGTAGTCGTCTAATCTTGTTTCCTTACTTTTACTGCTGGATCATTTCTCATTTCAGCTGTAACATTTTTGAGCTTGTTTTCTTACTTTTTATAGCATGTATATTATATCAACCCCTACTTCCTTTTGAGATTTTTAAATAGGTAGTATATTATATGGACTAGTACTATTCCATAAAGGTGATTTTCTAAAGGCAGAATTTTTGGCGGCTCGCAAAATTTTCAAGGGGATCCCTACTTAAGCGGTACTATCTTACTGTTTGATTAATTTGCTATTCCTTTCAACAGATCAGTTAAATGTATTTATGTAGCTTAAGATGTCTTGGTTACCATAGCTACATTACTCAAATCTGCTGAGAGGAACTGTTGCCATGACAACCATGGTGGTCGCTATACAGAGGTGATATCATATGATCACAAATATGATTGTCGTCATGATCCAAACCAGCCAATCAAAGGAAAGGTGAGGTTGTACAGCATTGATTGGAGCAATATGTACACAGCTAATGACATTTGTATACATTAACACACACAGCAAAACTCATGCACTGATACTAACTCTGTATTTACTCAAACACAGTCGTACACTGTCCTAGAACAAACTTTCATGTACATGTATATACAGCCAGGATTAGCCTAGCCTGAGGTAAAACAAAATTACTAGGCATAGCTGTAGTCCATTACTACGCATAATATGAATCATGGTCCCAAGATGGAGTAAAGACGTAGCAGAACTATGGAGTTTGTATCAGACAGTATCAGTATATGTGACCCAGTCTGGGAAAACCGGTCTTATTGCCTATTTAAAAGTATCGAGAAACAACAGTTTTAAGTATTTAGTGTGTTGTAGCTCGCCAATGGTTAAAGCTATGTGTACCAAAATTTCACACGTTTTATATACACCAATTCCTTACCTTCCAGAACATCCACTGTGAAAGTAGCCAGCAACTAAGTTTCCTGCCATTCTAGATAGTTTTAAACCGAGTGTATCAGGCGAGCTGCAAAAGGGGTGGGAGGCAAGGTAGGCAAGATGGTGTTCAAAAATTGAAAAGGAAGGCGTAGGGAGAATTAGGCCAAATTTTGGGCCATTAAGGTCTCAAAATTGGTTAAAATGAAAGGAAATTCATAGCAGAGGTACTTATTCAACACCACAGAACTGTACAGCCACATACAGTCATCCCCAGGCTGACCAGAGCTCCATTAAGGCCCCACAACGCATGTACGGATCGCCACTGGGCTTGGGAAAAGCAGCCAGCAAAATCAGACCACTCAAGTCTAGTTGATTTTGATTGTGGAATTAGATAGTTTATTCATGTAGCTTTTGTGTCCTGGGTGAAAATTCGAATCTGCTGACATGGACGATGAGACCGGTTTTCTCTGACTGGATCACATACTCCTCACTAATAATTAGAGCTGTACTGATATGGGTTTTTGGCGTATACTGATATCCGATATTGATTCCACCAAAAAAAGCCAATAACCGATAGTTGATCCAATATTTGCATTATCTACAACATGTGCATGTATCCATTGCTCTGCCTGTGATGGTAGCTTGTTTTTCTGTTGTGCAATCCAGATAATTAGAGACCCACAAATTATTTTTATGTATACTCCCATGAAGCTATAAAACAGATATTTCTGCATTTAATTTACTTGGTATCAAGACACACAATAGTGTGTTGTGCGGCCCAAGAAGCCGGCGCGCCACACCGTGAGTATATTAACAGGAAGAAAGTAAATGTGATTTTCACACCTTTGTAGCTCCGTGATTCCTCATCTGATTGAAACCAAAGTTGCTACAGAAGTGCCGGCTAGGTAGGGGAGTCCACATTCCAAATTTGAAGAAAATCGCTCCAGCCATTTCCGAGATACGAGCAGCCAAAGTTTGGGTATTTTTTCTTCGTTTTTTCTTCTACTTCTTTTCACACATTTCACAAAATCCACCATAAAACACAAATGCGTGCTCCAATCGGGCTGAAATTTGGCACACTTAAGTTTAAGGGATACTGTAAACCCCACATGTACACTATCGATCATTTTTCATGATTAGGGGTTTGATTTTTCTTAATGTATTGTTATCAAATATTTATGCATTCTTAACTTCTCATAAATCGACATGGAATTCAAATGTTGTTATGGAAACATGAGTTGTCCCCATGCCAAACAGTGAAAACTGTGAACCAAAAATCAGACCAATGAAGAACCATGAGAACTTACTAACAATTCTAAGGTTTGAAGAACATCACTTGTGAGGGACTGACAAGAGGATTTGTGAATAATGTGTATAGTTGCTGAAATATGACTACAATATGGCCTAAAGCAAGACACTGTGGTGACAAAATTAATTTTTAAATTGATATCACAAGCACTAGAAACATTATTTCTAACAAATGGCTCCATTAGGACCTAGACAAGAAGCCAGACTAGTAGTCTGTTTATACAAAATGTTAACAACTAGTTTGACAGTCCTGATTTTTGGTTCAGGAAAATATCACCATTAGTCAGCAAAACTACGCATGCGTTTACAGGTGCGCCAGTTGCTAAGTGTGTTGTATCTATGTTATCTTGTACTGTTATGTGTGTTTTCTTGTACCTTGTAACTGTCCAGTCAGCACGCTATTATTCTCCCAACAATTTAAGCCTGTTACCAGCTGATACAAAACACAACAACACCAAGCCCGCCTTAATTACGTAATAAAATTTTTGTTTGACAGTCGCTCACTATCCCGTAACCTTAAAGGGCTCATTAAGGCAAATCTCAATTCCAAGTTTGGTAGGAATCTGTTGAACATTCACGGAGTTATGACCGATTATTTGCATAAAATAAGGTCGAAAGTCTGTCACGCCCACAGGGTAAACCACTTGAAGGAATGAGCTGAAAATCACTATGTAGATGGAGTAATCATTGTAGGAGTACCTTTTTGTGGTTTGAAAGGAATCCAGTTAAAGGCCATCGAGATATGACACAAAACCCAACCTGTGTCACAATTATGCGATCGATTTTTATGAATAAAAAAAACTATTAGTTTTCACGCCTACCGGGCAAACCGCTTAGAGCAATGAGCTGAAAACCAGTGTATAGCTGGAATAATTATCATAGAAAGTCCTTGCAGTAGTACAGAAGAATCGGATTACAAACCACTGAGTTATGATTCCAAAGCCAACTACGTGTAGCAAATGCAAGGTCAAGATACTCTAATAGAACAGTCACCCTAATAGAGCATTCAGCTTGTTTATAACTTACTCCATTACATTGCAAGTTATTCTGTAGGGAGTTCAGCTACAAACAGTTAATCTTATAGACAATTCAGCTACAAGCAATTTACCCTGTAGAGAGTTCAGCTACAAATATGTTGCTGTAGAGATTCAGAACATTATAAGTCACACTGAAGAAAATTCAGTTATAAATAAGTCACCTTGTAGAGAGTTCAGCTACAACAAGTCACTCTGTAGAGAATTCAGCTACAAACAAGTCACTGCGTAGAGGGTTCAGCTACAAAAAAAACTACCCAGTAGAGAGTTCATCTACGTAGATCAGCTACAAACAAGTTACTTTATACAATGCTCAGCTACAAGTAAGTCACTCTATAGAGAGTTCAGCTACAGACAAGTCACTCTGTAGTACAAACAAGTCACCGTGTAGCTGGAGAGTTCAGCAACCAATCAAAAAAAACCTCCCAGTAAAGAGTTCAGCTATACAAACAAGTTATAGTTATCTCTATAGAGAAAGTTATAACTCTATAGAGAGATCAACTAGAAACAAGTCATCCAGTAGAGAGATCAGATACAAGACATCACTATAATTATAGAGTTCAGTTACAAAGAAACCACCATTTAGAGAGTTCAGCTGCAAACAAATCACCCTGTAGAGAGTTCAGCTACTAAGAAACCACCATGTAGAGAGTTCAGCTGCAAACAAATAATCTGTAGAGAGTTCAGCCAGAAACAAGTTCACCCTGTAGAGAGATCAGCTAGAAACAACTCACCCTGTAGAGAGATCAGCTACAAAGAAACCATCCTGTAGAGAGTTCAATTACAAACAGAAAACCCTATAGAGAATGCTAGAAACAAGTCACCCTATGGAGAGATCAGCTAGAAACAAGTTACCCTGTAGAGAGATTAGGTACAAAGAAACCATCCTGTAGAGAGTTCAATTAGAAACAGACAACTCTATAGAGAGTTCAGCTACAAACAAGTCACCGTGTAGAGAGATCAGCTAGAAACAAGTCATCCAGAGATCAGCTAGAAACAAGTCACCCTGTAGAGAGATCAGCTACAAAGAAACCATCCTGTAGAGAGTTCAGCTGCAATCAAGTTACACTATAGAGAGATCAGCTAGAAACAAATCATCTTGTAGAGAATTCAGTTGCAAACAAATCACCCTGTAGAGAGTTCAGCCACCCTGTAGAGAATTCATCTAGAACAAGTCACCTTGTTGAGAGTTCAGCTACAAAGAAACCATGTAGAGAGTTCAGCTGCAAACAAATCACCTGTAGAGAGTTCAGCTAGAAACAATCATCCTGTAGATAGTTCAGCTAGAAACAATGAGAGTTTCAGCTACAGTTCAGTTATGTATAAGAAGTCACCTTATTAACTACAGTATGTGATAATCATGTTAAGTATGCAAATATTTCATCAGACAAAAGCTATACACACAATTACTTACTTTGTTCCACAATTCCTGCAGTAAAGAAAACAGAAACAAGTTAAAAGGAAGCATCAAAGCCATATGGCCAGCTTTGTGGCTTGCAATACAAAAAGAAGTGATATCTAAACCAAAAACAGCCAAGCTGTAAAAAAAAGAGTGCAGCCCCCAAGGTGAAAAAAGATGTGAAATCCAAGGTGGTGGCCAAGAAATGGCTGTGATGGTAGGTTAATGGCAAAAATTTTAATTACGACAATTCAGGTGAATTTGGTGCCGAATCCTAGTGGAGGAGGCAACACAAATTCACCTGAATTGTCGTAATTAAAATTTTTGCCATTAACCTACCATCACAGCCATTTCTTGGCTGCCACCTTGGATTTCACTTTTTTTTTTCACCTTGGCCTTTTTGTGGGCCGCACTCTTTTTTTACAGCTTGGCTGTTTTGGTTTAGATTTTAAGGTGGCGCTAAAGTAATAACGCGCATTCTTGACAACAATCTGCTGTGTCTCAACATGGTCTCAATTTAAGACATATTGAAAGCTAGTACTTAATTTTGCATACAAATAAACTATGCATACAGGAATCTATCATTCGTAGAGAGTATAAAGCGTAGAACTGCTCTCAAACCAAGAAATCGGTGGTACTTAGTGGACCACAGAAGACGCGTTATCTCTCAATAACCTCAAGTTTTAGCTCCAATACTTCACATGATGAAAGCATACTATTACAAGAATCATCCTATGTATCAATAAGTGGAAGCGATTTACAAGTCGAAATATATGGCATTTAAAAGCAGATGATAGCCTTGTTTCACCGTTCGCACCAAGCGAAGAAGCCATAGAATGGACATATGATATACCGATACGTAGAATTATTCAGACACTATTGCTTACCATTCATACGAGGTTTCGTGGCTGTTCAACCCGTGTCTACAGAGAAAAGATAATGTTTGTAACAGGCTGTAAGGTGAGGCGAAACAAATAATAATTATTAGTAGCGCTTGTTTTCATGTTGTCAAGGTTGTCAATTTGTTGTAAAGGTGAGTTACATTCCACCTGAAATGTGTAACAGCAGCTGCTTGTTGTTTTTGCTAACAACTCACCTGTTATTCGTGGCTGTTTTACGCTTGGTAAGTTTATTATGGTTCTGCGCCGAATTAGCCCCCGCCTGATTTACCACAAATTGCGTAGTATATGATATGTTACGTCATATGTATTTGCTATGGCTTCTTGTGTGCGTCATTGCTTTATCGCCACCTTAATGGCTTGTGAGAAAGCTAGTACAGCAAGTTTCCTTGGTTATTCTGTGACCCTTCTTTTTATTACATACTAGCATTGGTATGTGCAGTGACCACATTATAATAACAACCAAGTACCATTCATGCCCTATAGCATGCATGGTGGTACAGGGCCGGAGCCCACAGTCCGGCCGGTCCGGCATTGGCCGGACCACTTTTCAGTCACTTGAATTTGCAAAAAGATCGAGATACTCTAATAGAGCAGTCATCACATTATACTCTAATAGAACAGTCATCGTGATAGTCTAATAGAGCATTCACCAATACTCTTATTACACTGGTTCAGTCTGGTTGATCTAAGCCATTATATCCATTTTAATTGTCTTCAAATTACTTTCCAGTGAACTATCTGCATAGAATTGCACAATAGGCTAATTGATAATGCATGTTATGTATTAACAATTACAATCAAAATTGCTTCAGTATCTCAAGAACTAAACTCACTTTGTATCATGAAAGTAAAATTAGCTACTAGCTATATATTAAATTGAATTAATTGGTATACAGTAGCTCAAAATTACCTGGATATATTCTTGGTGTTAAAAGCAGAAAGAGACCATGTATGTAAAATAGCTTCCAGATGCCATTCCAGAACATGTATTTTCAAAATTTTTCCCAGGGAGCATGCCCCCAGACTTCCTTAGCTTAGCATGTTAATGCATGCTGTAGCTAGCACACACAAACAAAATTACAGTAGATAATCTGATTTAAATTTCAAATCAATAAAATTTAGTGTGCATGACTATGACCTCCATTGCAGTCCATGGCCTGACCACTCAGAATCTCTGGGCTCCGGCCCTGCGGTATCATTTTTAATACCAACATCTTGCAAAGTATACCAAAATCATGAGAAGCATATATACAGGTACTCCGGAACCTGCAGAACTGTACTGTAGTAATGTGTATGCTTATAACACACAGGGTGGAAACAATGTGGATGATTCTAGTCAGGGGTGGATCCAGGGGATGGGGGCTTTGGAGGCTGAAGCCCTCCCCCCCCCCCTTCACTTTTAGGCTTTACTTGATCAATATGTTGAGAATTATAATAAAATTTTATCTTAGCATAATCACATGATCACTAATAATACAAATACTCATAAACCCACCTTATAAACATCTTTCCAAGGCATTGTCAGTAGATTTATGCTAAAGGTTATGCAACAAGGACCTGGATCAGCATTGGAGGAGTACAAGATCGAGATACTCTAATAGAACAGTCACCTAACTACTCTAATAGAACATTCAGTGTAAGCATAAAAGTTGGTTCTGTTATGGAATTTTTCAAAACCTACCTGCGCCTATACATACAATGAAGTGCACTGGTCTGTTTAAAAGGCTTGTTCATCTACTTGTGTAGTTATTAACAGTACCAGTATACTTAATTCAGGTACACAATTTCCATTAAAAATGCTCAGATTCAATCTCGTATCATTCAAATTCAAAATTTTCCAGTTTTAACATTATCATGCATGCAACTGTGAGAGGGTGCATCATGTGCTTGGCTGCCCAAACCTTTCCATTATCAAATGCTGCGTAGAGCCATACCTATAATCTAAAGGCAGTGTATAAAATATCTACAGGCAGAAATATGCAAAATGTCCCCAAATTGCAGTATTTTAACATCTATTTTCCTGGGGAATGTGGGAGGCATGCCCCCAGACCCCCCTAGTTCCAGCATGCTTTGCATGCTGAAGCACACCTCCACCCAAGAGATTAGTGCCCCCCCCCCTTTATAAATCCTAAATCCGCCCCTGCTAGTAGTACCTGTCCTATTATGCAGGCTATACATGTAGCATCATTTGATAAAAGATTGACTACAAAAGACATTAATTTATTGGTACCTGCCCTACAATGCGGAAGTTGCCATATTGCATATTATATTGTGGGCATACACATCATGTAATGGAAACCATGCATTGAAATTCGTGTAACTATGTTGCATGTCACTTTTAAAGAACATGAGGCCATCCTGCAAGTACACTGGAATGATGTGAGCATACAGATAATTTTAAACAGCGGAGCTGTGTGTAGCTACATAAGCAATGACAACTGTAATATTGTACTACTGTACATACCTATAATGTATACCAGCGTTGGAAGTGGGTCGGATGACCCGGCAAATCCGGGTCATTCGGGTCACTTTTTTTCCGGGTCGAGTGGGTCTCATCCGCGAAATAAATTATCCAGATGTGACCCGGATAATTAATTAGATCACGTGAACTTGAAATATGGCTTCTGGTCGAGCATCAGATTTGCGCGAAGGAGCGGCACTGTTGAACATTGCGTCTGAGCCGCCATCTGCTGGTATTCATTCTGAACCGTGTGATGCCATATCGCCTCAAACTGTTACAAAGCGTGTGGCGTCGGGAGAGTTGGTTCTTAAGATTAACAAGAAGTCGAAGGGCAGTCGTGCTTGGGACCAGTTTCGTCTTGTTTGGGATCCCGGCAGTAAAGAATGAGCAAGTACGTGGTGTTGCTTGTTGCAGTGTGTGTAAGTCCCGTCTTCTTTGTAAAAGAATGGCAAATGGGGAAGAAAAATCACTAGGCACAAAGACAGACTTCTCAACCTGGAAGCAGACCTGGCCGTGAGAAAGCCAGCCACCCATACCCCATGCAGCTGTGAAGCCTACCATCTTTATGATGGGGCTCATGCACATACATTTGTTTTAACAAAAAAATGTTTTAAAAGTACAACTAGCTAGCTATGTGGGTGCAATACTGCTGTTTACCGCAGCTTATAATATCTCTATGCTACAGTGTAGCCTACTAGCTATATGACAAGAACCTACTATCTTTGCTCCATCATTGAATCACGTGATATCAGTCTTTCAACTCAGTTGATGTACTGGTTCACCAGTGATTCATCATTGAAATCACCTCTCATTTCTTGAGTAATCAGTATCCAGCAGTGGATTTAGTCAGATTTTTTGCACAAGTACACCTCACAACAACCGAAATTAAGCAATAAACATTTGTACTAATACCACAACTGGTAGGATTTTACCTTATTCTTCACCTTCCATGTGTGTTGAATCTTTTCTCGCCTTCAAATAATGTTCAGTTCATTGAGTTTGACAGCATAGTGACTCGTGACATAGTCAAAAATACTGGAAACCGCCAAATTTCCAGTTCAAAATAAGAGGCACCCCACTTTTCTAATTAACTGATCACGTGATACCTGCTACAAAGACGTTTTGGGGCTTAAATCAAGGAGATTTAGCGTGCCTTAGGAAATTTTATTGAAAATCGTGAGAAATTGTGAGATCAGCAAGCGGTCGTGATATGAAGGCTGAAATCGTGTGTCTCACATGCCACTGATAAAGGTGCAAACATGGTAGCTGCAACAAACTCCAAGTGTCACATTAATTATGCATGCCACTGTTTGTCCACCTCTATCAATACAGGATGGGAAAGGTCTTGTGGGGAGAGCACTAAATTGTACTCATTGACCTTGAAGACATGACAGCCACAGCAGAATGCCCTGATAATGAAACATCTACCAAGAAGGCAAAATATGACCCATTTGCTGAATTTAGAAATGTGGCTTCCAGTATCTTTAAAAGTAGTCAGATTTTGAAGCTGATGTTGATGTAGAGTTCCGACATCACAACTCTATAACTGTTGTAGATTTACAGCAGCCTGATGCTGTGAGGTCGGTATTTGATCCAGGGACAGTAGAGCTTTAACTTTCCGATTTTGAGTTGTTTGGCACGGCAAGTGTTAGTCATACCAGTATCTAGTGCTGAGTCTGAGAGGCATTTTAGTGGGGCAGGACGTATTGCATGGAAAGATAGGAACCACCTAAAGGATGATGCTGTGGAATCCACTGTTGTCTTTTATGAAGCTGTTAGAAAAGGGATAATCTAACTGTACATGGACAAGACCTTATCAATTTTAATGATTTTTGTACAATCAATTAGCAAATTACAGATTTCAATTGTATCTTAATTTATATCTCTCATTTTACAATACAATTAAAAATATAAAAACTATCATGTGGGTCACATCCACATTGGTTTGTGGGTCAAGTGGGTCAACAGGTGTGACCCACTTCCAACGCTGATGTATACCATATAGGCACTTATGTGATATTAGTATAGTACCTGTCATGTACACAATATTTATATTACATTTAACTTACTGACAACAAAAAGAAACTACATAATGTACATGCCTACGGTGCAGGCTGAGCTTTGTATGTTAACAATACTACAACACTCCCATTATTACACTACAACCTATTGTCATCACCTCTAACCTCCATGATCTCTACATTTACAGTACTGTATGATATTTTGAGTAAGCTACTACTGACTGTTATCACCTATTGTCATCACCTTTGTACAGCAAAATTAGCTATTATTAACTATTATCAACCAATACAGTGGAACCTGTTAATCAGGACACCTGAAAATGAGGACACCTACATAATCTGGACACTTGGTAGTGCTCCTAAAGTATCCCTTAGCATGTAACTGACCTGAAAATTCAGGAAACCTTGATCATCAGGACACTTTGGTCAGTCCCTAATATACAGGTTTCACTACAGAGTGAATGAAAAGAACACATAACAGCAAAACCTGTTACCAAAAAGGCTGCCAAAATACATTTAAAAAGTAGTATCAAAACAGGTTGTTGAAGAAAAGTTGTAACCAAAAGGTTTTGAAAAAGAAAAACAGTGATACAACTGAGATTTGCACTCACACCCTTACCAGTTTCAAACCTCACGCTCTATCACATGGACTAAATGTCACTTGTGGTTACACTGTCTTGATAAGCTGTTTATAAAGGCATGCTTAAGTTGAATGGAATAGGTGTTTGCATGCAGTTTACAGAAAGAAATCAAGCAAAATTTTTGTCTACACCCTTGCACTAATTGTGCTGTGAATGATGAACAACGGCAGTTAGAAGCTTCAGTTAAAAGCGAGATAATTCTTAGGTGATGAGTGCTTTGGTTGGCACAAAAAAACGCTTCAATATGTGCATCATCTGGCAAGAAAGTTGTTGGACGCCATCAGAATTGTATACGGTCAGATGGCTTTTCAGCTTTATCATCATATAGTACGATAGTACTGTATAGTAGGGGCCATAAAGGAGTAGGCGTGGCCCACAAACTAGCATCACCCAGAAACCAGCCTCAATTTTCCTGACGATGATAAGGCAGTATTGGTTAGGCAAATCTAAGGCCAAAAAAGCCTTCAGATCGACTCGAAATGCATTCAACAAGTCGCTATGGAATTTTTAAAAATTTATTCAACGGAATTTTCTACTGACTGACTGACTGACTGACTGATGTTTTCAGACAAGCATACCTCAATAACGGCTGCAGCTAGGGGCTTGATTTTTTTCTCCGTTTGATGTTGCTTCAGCCCAAGATGTGCCTTTTGGCATATCGCAGTTTGTGCCATGCCTTCTTCATGGACTTACTCCTTTGTGTCCCATTCATCTTTGCTGACAGCAAAAAGTGTCGATTTGGCAATAGCACGTGATGGCTTCCCTTCATGACGAAAATCGTCCGTATTTGTCATAGTGGCTATTTTGATAGCAGAGGCGCTTTTCAAACAGTTCTTGATTTGTACTGCTGTGTAATGGGTTGAACATAGCCGACAACGAATACTTCACTTTTCAGACGATAACTATTGATATAACCCGGGGCGCGCGGCACCATTTCTTTTGATATGCGTGGATTGCAGAGGTGCTTTTCGAACAATTCTTGATTCGAAATGCTGCGTAAAGGATTGAACATAGCTGACAACGAAGCATAATGGATACTTCACTTTCCAAACAATAATTTGGGGGCGCGGCGTCATTTCAGATGCGGTATGCGTGGGTTCACCAGTCATAATAATTGTTTACAAAAAAAAGTTAACAAACAAGTACACAGAAAAATTGGAATTTTCAACTAGAGTAGGGACCATAGCACATCGATAAAAAGTACTGAAACAAGCTAAATCACAGTAAAACAATAAGAAGTGTTATATCCCTACTGTGCATTTCTTGAGCACAGTAGGGATATAACACTTCTTATTGTTTTACTGTGATTTAATATCATGCACTACTCCAGCTTGTTTCAGTACTTTTTATCGATGTGCTATGGTCCCTACTCTAGTTGAAAATTCCATTTTTTCTGTGTAGTTGTATATATAGATAACTGCTTTATTTGTAAAGACTGTGATAAGCTTTCCAGCAACAAACAGTAGAATCGCCTGTATTATATGGCTTCTCATAGCGCAGTGCTTGTTTTAAAGCGGGCAGTAAGTCACTGGTACTAAACAGCCACATGGATAACATAGAAAACCAATATCGTGCAGAACAGTAGTACTGTATATTAGGGATCATGCCATTTTGGGCTTTCTTACCCAAAAATATCACCCTAAAACCAGCCTCAAATTTCCTTCATAACAGCTTGCCAGTGTTGGTTAGACATAGCCAAGCCCAAAACTCTTCAGAGTGACCCCAAACTCTTACAACAAGTTTCTATGGAAATTTTAAAAATTTCCTATTTAATTAAATTTTCTACTGACTAACTAACTGATGCCTTTCAACCAAGCATAACTCGACAATGAATAAGGCTACGGGCTTGATTTTTTCACTGTTCGACGTTGCTTTGTCCCGACATTGCCTTTTCGCCAACCGCAGTACGTACAATGCACATATCATCAACCTACCTTTGTCCTCCATTATGTTCCAGTTCTTTTCGCTGACTATGCAAGGTGTCGATTTGCGATACTGCAATACTGCTTCCCTCTGGCTGTGTCATGCCTTTCGCCCACATTTTTCGTAGCAACTGGATTCTTTGCAGAGAAGTTTCTTGTACTGTTCTTCGTTTGTAACACTGTGTAACGAGTGGAACATAGCTACAGTACAAACAAAGCGTAATGACCACCTCACTTGTCAGTGTGTAACTGATTATTGGGGCACGTGTTCAGATGCAAAATTATTTTGTGGAATCCAATCTTTCTTTTAACCCTTAAACCCGTACGTAATTTTAATAAATACATGATTACACAAAACCATTTAAAATGGCCTGTCTAGCCAGACTAGCCTAACTCTATTAGCCTAAAGCTATACCAATGGAAAGTTTATTCATTGGGCTACATGAGGAAGTCTAAATAACCACTGTAACAACAGAGGCTTACTTGTTATGGAGCGATGGAAAACAGTGGCTCGATTTTCCGTTATTTCTCAATACTAGTGATGGCAGCCATATTACCAATTAATTAAATCTTGTGAACTATAGATCGCCATTGAATAGGGAATTGCCTCGTGTTTATTTTACACGAATCTGATGAAGTAGGAAAGAGATATTAACCATTTTCTAAAAGTATGTAAGGGGTTTGCGTACTTATTTTGCGTAGCAATACAGTAGCAGCCAATACAGTAGCAGCCAATACAGTAGCAGCCAATACAGTAGCAGCCAATACAGTATCAGCCAATACAGTAGCAGCCAATACAGTAGCAGCCAATACAGTATCAGCCAATACAGTAGCAGCCAATAAAAAGTTCCCTTTGCGTTTCCGTTGGGGTGCTCTACATTTGAGTTGCGGTTGCGTTGCATTCCTCGTTACCTTCTATCTGCATTTCGGTTTTCGTGTATTTTTAGGCTTACCAGTTTACGAAACGTTGAAGGAAGGCTGGTAATAAATGGATGAGACACAGGATTCAGCAGCATGATGGCCTATGTATCAGGTTAGCGATCATATAGCTACCTTTTCTATATATTTCACATCATCCTGTAGTACGATACCTTGGTGTACTTGTTGACTCCAAACTCAGTTGGAATGAACATTGTAAATATGTTTCAGCTAAGGCTTCTAGATCATTCAACTTCCTTCGTCATCATCTCTACAACTCTTCAATATCAATTAAGTCCATTGCTTACAAGTGTATTGTCCGGCCTGTCCTGGATTATGCCTGTCCAGTGTAGCATCTTTACTCCAATACCAATGTCAATCTTTTGGAATCAATACAACATAGGGCTGCCTGTTGGGCTTCCAATAGGAGGTGGAATCCATTATCGTATTGCTGGAGTAAATCTTCTGGTGACTGTATGCAAGAGTTACACTGGCCTACCATCAAGCAGTGCCACAAGTATTTCTCCATTTGCCATGTACATGATAGTCTGCACCACAGAAACTCTTTACCTTTTCACAATCATTTTCAGTTACTCGAAACCTCAACTAGATCTCATCCTTTATCGATCCGGCCAATTGTATCTACTATTAATTTGTATCACTTCTCTTTTTTTGTAAACAGCCCTTTTCTTTGCAACACCATACCGCATTCCATCCTACAGATTAAGAAGTCAAATCTATTCTGTGCTGCCCTTCGCCAATTTCTACTTTCTCTTTTTTGTCCTGTTGTGTATTGCTCTGTTATTAGCTATCTGCCTTGTCTTAGTTATTGTATTCGTGTGCATTTAATGTTACTGTATGTATGTTTAATTGTGGGGAGTATGTTTGCAGACTTGTCCTTCTGTACGACCCTGCCATTTTGACAAAATTGATAATAATACTAATACTAGAGTAATAAATCTATTACCGGACAGTCCTATTTCCAGACACCTGTAGTTGCCAAATGAATGGATGACTGAATCTGGATAATTGCAGCGTAGAAGGCCCAGTGCTAGAGTGCTTCACACGCAAAATCTCAGCCCGATTGCTTGAAGCACGTAGGAATACGGAGCAAAAATATCTGTCCGGAAAAAAACAAAAAAACAATCGGTTATCAGACGAAAATATCAATACTCCGGACAGTGGGTCTGAACTCTGCAATGAAAGATCCGATTTCCCCCAAACTGTGGGGTAGTCTATGGTTGTATGCTGACGAAAATCTGGAGACTCAGCTATCCACCAACTGGGAGATACAGCATGATAAAATCGACGTGTTTCAGCGTGTACTATTTCCGGACACCACGTGAGTTAGGTTTGCGGTAAGCCAAGCGTTTGCAGGATCTCTACAGCCACTCAATTTAGAGGAGCAATCACTGTAGACACTATACTACTACTAGGTACAGTCCATCTTGTTTACAACAGCTGCATTGTGTAAATCTATGCCAATTGAGTCTACTGACTGGACTTGGTCATTCAGAAATTTAATAGCCAGGTTTTTTCTGTGTAACTACATAATTTGTTCTAAAAACTGACCTTCTTAAGGGGCTGGAATGTGCTAGTAAAAGCAAAAGTGCTCCAAGGCCAGTGCACTGACATCACTGATGTCAGTGCACTGGCATTAGAGCACTTTTGCTTATTCCAGCCCCTTAGCTAACTGCAGACAGATACATATAGCTATACAGGGACCATGCAGGGGTTTTACTGTTAAGCCTACCAGAGTCAGGTAATATCTATGATCACAAACCATGTCATATAATACGCTTAAGTTATGTGTACATAGCTAATTCAGAATGTCACAAATCAGCAATTCTTCATAACTCATTGGTACGAATCATTGATCAGTGCTTTTCACACTGAAAGCGACGTGGGTTATCCCCTTCAGCCAAGTGACAGCAGTATTTATGATACCACCTAGAGCACACATCACAAGCTATCCATCCCACTTCATCCGACAGAAATTCAATTATGCAGGGTTCAGCTACACACAGCTCTATAGCAATAAGTAATGTACAAATTTTGACAATGGGTATAAGCTCACCGTGATCATCTTCATCTCTTCTTTCATCAAAGTTAACTAAATGATATAAGATTACGCATGCATGCACACATATACCCATACACTGTACCTGGTACTTTCTTCTTCTGTAAGCATCTTTTGGTTGCTGTACATGTAGATTTAGATCTTGTGGTAGCACTTTCTAGATAGCCTTTATTTCTACTTGAACCAAATGTAGTTTGGTGACCAGTGCATTCTACTGGCTCTTTCCAAGTAACTTTAGCTACAAAGGCATATATGAATATGCAAATTATATAGCTAGCGATAGAGGGTTGTAACTCGTGCATGTGTCAAACTAGTGTAGCTAGTACCTCTAGTCTTAGCCTGGCCAAGCTTGACTGTTGACTTTGGAATCCTCGAGGCTATACGAATGCATTGTATGTAGTTTGCTATCAGCAATGTAGTACCTCTCCTGTCATCTGTCCTACTGCTCTTATCTCTATTAGATCGCTCTCTCTTCTTGGATACAGCTATGTACATGTATGACCATGTGTATTATATTATTATTATTATTATTATTATTATTATTATTATTATACAGAATTCCTGGCCTATATATAACAAAAACCTTATTTCATCAGTTATGTAGACTATTATTTAATTATTTGACACACACATTATAGTTCATTAATTATTGATAATGCTGAGAGTTAATACCACTTACTATTGCAAATACCTTTTCTTGCAGGTGTTCTTGTCGGTGTTGAATTGCTAGATGGAGTGAACAGAATTGGTGACATGTTGCCTGGTAGATCTAAAGAAATGAAAAAATATAGCAACTGTGATTGTTGCTGTTAGTTAATAGTTACCTTTGTTGATAAGTTTTTGATAATCTTCCGGATGGTGTATATACAACCGTTGGTTGTAGCGTTGGTCAAGTCATATCCATTTTGATAATGTTTCACAAATTTCTGAAGTTCTGCTCTGCTGAAACTTACCACAACTATAAACACCACCAATGGCACTGACAATAGCCACAACACTTATAGCTCACTTTCTGGATCAGAATCTGAACCATGAATTGGACTATAGCCACAGCTTCAGCCTGCTTCTTGCCTAGGAAAATTAATATACAAATAGAAATCCATTTTACACTTACCAGATAGAACATTTCTTTAGTTTTTCACCTTTTTTGCATTCTGGGACTGTTCCTTCTCCTCCATTTTCTGCATATAGTCTGCTGATGTTAGAACTTGTCCACATGACTTTAGCTGCTTTGTGGGAAGTTTGCTAGGTGCTATTGGTGTGCATGTGGACAACATCCTGCCTGCACTTGATATTCTTTGCTGTGACAGCATACAATAGCTGCTGCTATTGCTGTTACCAATACTCAGATTATCCTCAGATTGTGACCGCTCTAGAAAAGAATTGCTTCCAAAACTAGATGATGTTGCAGGGGAGTGGCATGAGGCTGAGGGTGGGTCAGATGGCAGTGTTCTGCTTGCAGTTCTGCTAGTTGGAACAGGACTGTACAGTAGTATGTATGCAAGTCCTGACTGCACTGCAAGAGCCTCAGGTTGAAATCGTTGGCTTTGTCTGGTGTCTTGAGGCAAATGAATAGCACTTTGGTCAACTGGGTAGACACCTGTGACCTGGAAGCCACTGGTAATATTTCCAATTGTCATATGCTTGACTGAATAATTGAGAAAAGTCATAAACACTTACAACTTTTCCAGGGTTCTTAGCACAATACCTTTGACAAACTTGACGCCATGATGCTTTGAGTAGCCCAAAGCATGCACCCACTATCTAAAGGCTGTGTCAGGTGTGTTGTGTGTCGTGGCAGAGTGCACAAAACTACTTGCTGTTTAGCAGCCATACGAATGGTTTCAGGGCAATAGTGGGATGAATGCCCATCCATCAACAATACTACAGGCCAGTGTTTAGGTATGTAAGCTAGAAAATGCTGATGGAACCACTGTGCAAAGAGCTCACGGGTAATCCAACACTTGGCAGAAAGACATAAAGAGTTCCTGGAACCTCCCCAATTGTTAAAGTATAGTTAATAGCTTTTCTTTGAAGATGACAAATGGCGGCAGTGTCACCCCTGCAGCACTTATACAGGCTAAAACAGTTATCTGCTGCTTATTACTTGTAATGTAGCTAGGATTACTACCAACACTTGCAACAACTTTACGGTGTGTTGCTCCAAGTGGCATCCCTGTTTCATCACAATTGTATATTTGTGGTGCCTTGTGCAGAACTCCATTGGCTGTAAATGTGTCTAGCACCATTTAAAATATCTATCTAAAATATCATTATCAGTTGCCATAGCTCTGGCAACTCATAATGGCACTGCTGTGCGAAGTGTGACACTCTGGTGGCATTGGCTAAACTTTTGCCACCACCCTCTATCACTTGCTTCTTGATCCCCTTGGAATCAAGAATGTTCTGGACCAAAGCCAGAACTTGCTATAGGGTGTGGCCATAACATATATCAGCACATCATATAAAAAGCTTGCAAGCTCCTGTTGTTGTTAAATAAGGTGAAGGTCCACGTGATGCAGCCTTTCCAGTGACATGATCATGAATAGTCGATTTAGCAACATTAAACATAAGTGCAGCAGATCGTATGGATTCTCCTTTACGTACAGCCTCTACAGCCTGCTGCACTGCTGCACTGCTCTTGCAGATTCCACTATGTTAGTGGTTCTTGTCACAGGAAATGCATCACAAACAATCCTTTGTGCAAGTGGAACTTCATCCATCATTATGTCTATACAGTAAAATATAGTTTATAATAATAAGCTGCACATGTATCATTATTATACCTAGTATATACACCTATAATTTCGGTTAAGTACTTCTTTTCACCTTACTGACAAATCAAATAAATAATGTAATCACACACACACACTATCCTGAATGAGTATTTTCTGAAGTTCCAGTGTCAGGGTGATATAAAGACAATTAAAGCAGGCACTAGCTAGCTAGCTAGCTAGCTAAATCTCGGGGTATAAACAACTGATGAGGCAGTTGCTCAAAGTCACTGTTTATCTAAAGAAGTATTTAAATTATAATTATTCTGTACAGTACTATATCATAATATTGACTTACTTGAACAGGTGAAAGTTACAAGACACGGCCGTGAGACTGTAATTACTTAGGCAGCTACCTAGATACAGCTAGCTATACTTTTTGCAATTGCTCGAAAATATTAGTAGTCGATGAAAAGTAGCAGGATTTGTATTATTTGAATGTAAACATGGCAGTGTATTGTTTGTTATAACCGTTTCATCAAATTAAGTGGTGCTGTATCACTGAATTAACATTTTGCTTTACAAATATTAACTATTTTTAGTGTCCGGAAATAGTATACGCTGAAACACGTCAGTTTCATAGTGCTGTATCTCCCCGATAGCTGAGTCTCCAGATTTTCGTCAGCATACAACCATAGACTGAGGTTACAACCCCACAGTTTGGGGGAAATCAGATCTTTTGTTGCAGAGTTCAGACCCACTGTCCGGAGCATTGATGTTTTTGTCCGATAACCGATTGTTTTTTCGGACAGATATTTTTGCTCCGTATTTCTACGTGCTTCAAGCAATCGGGCTGAGATTTTGTGTGCGAAGCACTCTAGCACTGGGCCTTCTACGCTGCCGTTATTAGATTCAGTCATCCTTTGGTTTGGCAACTACAGGTGTCCGGAAATAGGACCATCTGGTAATAGATTTATTACTCTAATATATAATTTAGATTCCGTTGAAAGCGCCTACAGCAGGAAAGTCTACCGAGTAGGAACTTGACTGAAAACTACCACAAGCACACACACACACACACACACACACAAACATTATGAAATAATTTGCATGGCATATTTAATGAAAGTTTAATTAGCAATTCATTTGCTGACAGGCTGTGACTGGGCTCAAAAAATCTACAAAGCAGTTGAGTAAGTCGTCAATAAGGATATATCCATGAAAGCTGCCGTGAGTTACACGAAATATAAACTGATTAAGCTAACCTGTGGTTGTGAGAGCATAAGTCCGAGTCCAAGCTGCCAAATCACTAAATGGGCGTGACCATGGGGGTTTAAATGGTAGAGTTTTTGTTTTGTGAAGTGTCAGTTGGGGCAAAGCTGCTACTCAGCTGCGTAAATCTAGCTTCCTGATACTGATGTTAGTATAATATAGAACATTAAATGAATATTTCTAGCTACGTAAGAATGAAGAGTTTCGTCTTCAGCTGGTAGGTTAGCCAGTTGGCTGTAACTCCTCTTCCCTTCGCTACTGCTGGCAAAGTAAGTGTTGGTTGTCTAACTGGATAAAAAGAAATAGACACACATGGGTTAGAAACAGCTATATAAACTATGGTAGCCATCGGATAGAGTACAAGTTAGGTGTAGTTTTTGTTTGTAAACACCGTCCACTTGCCATTAGGCAGATACCTACAGCCAAGTTATAACAATAATCATAATAATCTTTGACTATTAACTAAATCGTATAGACAACGGCTGTTACTATCAATGGCTTAGCTTACATTGTACTGTTGTAGTTTGATGGAGGTTTTTACCGCCATATACTCCTTTTTGCTAGTGAAGCATTTGCGTTCCGTGTGCGTTCTTGGAAGCCTTCTCTAAGTGGAGCATTTGCGTTGCATTTTTTAAAACGCTAGGCAAACACAATGAAACTTTTTTGACCGCTACTTTAGTTTCAGGGTGAGTTGTGGCGTTGTGGCCCCATGCTTTCGTGCTAGGGTAAATCCCTAGGTATCAGTTTAATCCTTGTTTAATTACGAATAAAATGGTGTTGATTATGTAGCCATAGGAAGAACGGTGTGCAAGTTACAACGCTTTGTTTACAACCATGCGTCAAAGCCGATTTATTGGCGTGTGCGGGTTTAAGGGTTAATGTGGTATAAGTGGATTCAGTAGTCATAATTGTGTTATTAAAAAAGTAAACAAAACAAGTAGAAGGAAAAATTATAAATGTAAGCTGGATTAGAGATCAAAGAACAAAAAAGGAGGGAAACAAGGGAACAGCTATAAAGTTGTGAAACAAGGAAGGTTGCCTATACCTGCAGAAATACAAGTGGTTTCGGGATGAAGCAACATCGAACAGTGAAAAAATCAAGCCCGTAGCCTTACCTATTGTCAAGTTATGCTTGGCTGAAGGCATCAGTTAGTTAGTCAGTAGAAAATTTTGTTAAATAGGATATTTTTAAAATTTCCATAGAAACTTGTTGTAAGGGTTTGGGGTCACTCTGAAGGCATTTTTGGGCTTGGCTATGTCTAACCAATACTGGCAAGCTATTATGAAGGAAATTTGAGGCTGGTTTTAGGGTGATATTTTTGGACAAGAAACCCCAAAACTGCATGATCCCTAATATACAGTACTACTGTACTTTATGATTACATGTCGTGCCTTTTCGCAAACCGCAGTACGTACAATGCACGTATCATGGACTTACCTTTGTCCTCCTTTGTGTTCCAGTTCTTTTCACTGACAACACAAGGTGTCGATTTGTGATAGCACGATATGGCTTCCCTCTGGCTGTGTCATGCTTTTCCCCCGCAACTGAATTCATTGCAGAGAAGTGTACTGTTCTTCGTTTGTAACGTTGTGTAACTAGCGGAGCATACAAATGAAACATAATGCATAATTGATTATTGGGGCAGACGTTTAGATGCAAAATTATTTTATGGAATGCCTGGCGCCATTCTTTCTTTTAATGTGGTACACGTGGATTCAGTAGTCTTTTTTTTTAAATCTCTGGTCCCAATGGCACTCTCTTCCACCCACACATCTCTATGGAAAGCAAGCTAGAAGAAAAACATAAAAAGGGAAAAAGAAAGGATATACCTACAGAAAAGACACCTAAAAGAACCTACAGAAGTCCAGGGAATGTTAGTGAACTGGTAGATGACCCTTTGCAATGGCAAGATCTATTGCCGGTGGCACACCAGGGCACTTAGAGCGTGACCGAGAACCACGGATGCACATGATGGAGAAGCGAAGCAAGGAGAACCCCAAACTGCAATGGAGCCAGCCCATCACCACTGAATCAGTAGTCATAATTGTGTTATTAAAAAGTGAACAAACAAGTTGAAGGAAAATTAGGAATTTTAAGCTGGATTAGGGATCAAAGAACAAAAAAGGAGGGAAACAAGGGAACAGCTGAAAGTTGTGAAATAAGGGAGGTTGCCTATACCTGCAGATATACTAGTGGACCCTAATTCAGTCATAGTTATAGACTGAAGAGTAGGGATTTGATGTCCACTAGTATATCTGCAGGTATAGGCAACCTTCCTTATTTCACAACACTTGTCCATGGTCCCATTTGTATTAGTGCACACACATTTATACCTCTGAAATCAGGACACCTCACTAATAAGGATATCTTGATAATCAGGACACTTATCATTGTACACACGTTTACACAAAGCTGGATACCTCACTAAGTGTACATTTTGAACTGAGTCCTGAGAAAACAGCTAAAGTCTCTAGAGAACATTAGTGATGACAGTGCACTATCAGACATGTGTGATATATATTAGCTGAAGGGGTCATGTGTTTTATGGCTTCTTGATAAGAAATGAGCTGGATTTCAACAACTTGTGTAATTCCATTCTGGAGTTGTTAAGAGTGTCTGATGGTTCCAAAGTGTCCACAACGTACAGTTGTATGCAGCATTTATAGTATGGCTAAGGCTGTAGGACCAGGTGTCCTACAGACCTTCAGCACTTGTGCTATAAAGCTTTAATAAATTAACTAGTGTCCATTTGGTTCTACTTGGGGTACTTAGAGGTAATGTGTCACTCTCTAGAATTCCTATGGATATAATTACATGAAAATATCAAGGAGAAAACACCCTGACCACCTGGTAGACTCCTGTAAACGTTCGAGCGTAAATCGGATGGCTGCAGGTTCGAAGCCACCTAAGTCCAGTTATGGAATTTTTCTCCTTTCTGCAACTTTTCAATTATGTAGCTAATGTCTTTGTATCTAATGTCTTTGTATCTAATGTCTTTGAACAGGCTGTAGGACCAGGTGTGTTACAGACCTTCAGCACTTGTGCTGTAAAGCATTGATATTAAACTAATATAACGTTGTAATGGAATTATCTACTCTATTAGGACAACTAAGTTGATGACCTGTATGACACACACAGCTCTTACATGTCAGTCACATGGTCCCCACATGTTTTATTAGTGTCCAATGAAATGTGTTAGTAAAGTTATTATGGTAAGTATAGTTTTGGAATATCATGCTAGACAGTTAAGAAATCATCAACTACCAGTACGTATAGTGACAATGTAACTATTGGCACTTGTTTCACTACCATAACTTGGTCTAAACTGTTCATCATGAATAGTAAAATCCAACAAGGTATAGTTTAGCCCTAACTCACCATGCAAGTAAGAACACATTTTAAATGAAACAATCTTCATAAACAAACACTCATAACGATGGAAACAAATACATTATGCACTCCATGAAGACAACAGGATAGTCACTCCATGAAGACAACAGGGTAGTCACTCCATGAAGACAGCAGGGTAGTCACTCCATGAAGACAACAGGGTAGTCTGAGACTTGTTTCTACATCATTTGTGACCAAATTTGGTAAACCATCAAGTCTGCACATCCACAATAATTCTTTTGTAATAAAACACATTTAAAAACAATGCTAGCTCCAGATGCCAGTTTTTATCACCTCATGCACTAGTCAGCGAATTAACACTCCAGTAGATAAATCCTGGGCATCATTGTGTTTGTCTGTTTATAGGGAGTTCAATTCTCCATTCGCAAGAGGGTTTGTAAGCTACAGATGTTTCTCTATGTTGTGGTGATAAAAGAATCTACCAACATTTTTTCTCCAGTGAGTTCGCCTTCCTTCTCGAACAAAGAAGTGTACCTTGGGCAAAAGCTACACCTTGGTGGATTCACAATTCATGGTGTACACAATGAACCATTCCTTATGCCATTGTATTAGTAAGTTGTGATGGCTTATGTGTGCACCTGGAGATTATTTTCCTGATGGCTACATATCAGTTTATTTTCTCATCCAGCTTGTCTACTGCTGTATTTCCCACACTGCTTAACTTATGAAGCTGAAACTAATCCCACTGTCCCAAAGAACTAATTTTTGAAAATTGAACAGATATCAACAGTTTGATGGTTTTCTAAAATTATATCACATTTTTCCTTATTTAAGGTGCATAATGTTTAATACCAGTATTTAGTTCTGAAACAATTATTCCACTAATTGGTAGGCATGACATTGTTCGATTCATTAATACAATGTAGTATAAGCTGTGATCAGATGGATGAAGTCAACTTGGTAGCTTGAGAATGTAAACAGAGTGGTGCATTTGTACTGATAAACTTGATTTTAGAAAGGCTCTCGTACTTTACCTTACTGCTCAACAAAGGTTTGGGTGCTTAAAGAATACTACCACTTTAACCACAACTATTTGAATACTGTAATTTGCTTTTTTTCGTTGTAAAATAATTTTTGTATGCAAAAACTTGTACGAAAATTTCTTGCACAAATTTTTTTTTTATATAAGATCGAACTACTCTAATAGAACAGTCATTCACGTAAATCATACGAAAATATTTTTACAATGAAAATTTTTATCATAAAAAATTTTGCACGAAAATAAAGCAAATTACGGTAGTAAAAAAATGTTGTTCACTTCAGCACTGCTTGTAAATTGTACAGATTTGTCCTTAAACATGCAAGTACACAGAAAAATTTGGAATTTTCAACTAGAGTAGGGACCATAGCACATCAGTAAAAAGTATTGAAACAAGTTGGAGTAGGCATGATACTAAATCACAGTAAAACAATAAGAACTTGAGCACAGTAGTGATATAACACTTCTTATTGTTTAATATCGTGCAGTACTGCAGCTTGTTTCAATACTTTTTATCGATGTGCTATGGTCCCTACTCTAATTGAAAACCAAATTTTTTTTGTGTACAGTGGTCCCTCGATTATCCAGCCATTGATTGACCGAACTTTTGGTTATCCGAACTGTAGCGATGACTGCTCTGTTAGAGTATTTTTATATAAGGTGTGCGTTCTATTAGAGTAGTTGAGCAAGGCTCTGTATATAAATGAATGGGCTTTGATTATCCGAACTTTTCGATTATCTGAACACACCCAGAGCCCAACGAGTTCGGATAATCGAGGAACCACTGTACTTGTTTGTTAACTTTTTTTGTAAATAATTATTATGACTGGTGAACCCACGCATACCGCATCTGAAATGGTACCGTGTGCCCCAGCTATATCAATTATTGTCTAAAAAGTGAAGTATCCATTACGCTTCGTTGTCAGCTATGTTTAACCCGTTACACAGCATTTCGGATCAAGAACTGTTTGAAAAGCACCTCTGCAATCAAAATAGCCACTACGAAAATACAGACGATTTCCATTACGAGGGGAAGCCATCACGTGCTACCACCAAATCGACACTTTTCGCTGTCAGTAAAGATGAATGGGACACAAAGGAGGACACTGGTAAGTCCATGAAGAATACATTGTACGTACTACAGTATGCCAAAAGTAGGCTTGTGGGAATTATGCTCAAAATTTTCATCATTATTCTATTCCGAATTTCTTTTAAAAACTTATCATTATGCCTTTTATTATTCCCAAAAATACTCATTATTCCCAAAATTATTCCTACTTTTTATAACTTGTTCTTCTCTTTAGTAAGTAAATTGTACAGCAAGACTTTAAAGTACTAAATCTAGCTGTGTCAATTCGTCAGAAAAGCTTTTTTGCCAGCAAGATGCTCAGTTACTAGTATAATGGATAACGAAATATTCCACGCCGATTGTTCTATTAGAGTAAGTGACTGCTCTATTAGAGTATCTCGATCTTAATTTATTTTTATGCCAATTATGCTCTAAAAATGCATCAAAATGCTGGAATAGTGCTCAATTCTTTTACCCCATCATTATTCCCGAAATTATTCGGGCATAATTCCCGCATCCCTAGCCAAAAGGCACCAGTCGGGCCGAAGCAATGTAGAACAGTGAAAAAATCAAGCCCGTAGCCTTAGCTGTTATTGAGTTACACTTGTCTGAAGGCATCAGGCAGTCAGTCAGTCAATCAGTCAGTAGAAAATTCAGTTAAATAAATAATTTTTAAAATTCCGTAGCAACTTGTTGAAAGCATTTCGGGTCGATCTGAAAGTTTGTTTGGGCTTAGTTTTACCTAACCACTACTGCCTCATCGTCATCGGGAAAATTGAGGCTGTTTTGGGGTGATATTATTTTGTGGGCCACGCCTACTCCTTTGTGATCCCTACTATACAGTAACTATCGTACTGTATAATAAGCAGAATCAAATTTTCTAGGAACAAAAATAATTGTAGCAGAACATGTAAAAGTGATTTTAACGTTATCCACAAAATTCCAGGGATGTTCAATAATGACATCATGTGATCTACATGTTTCACAAAACCACTCATCTGAACATTTCTGCCTATATATGGTATTGTAGTACACAACACCAAATATGGTATAGTTGTACATCACACATGTACTATCATTGTGTTGTCTTTATTGTAGCTTCATGGTGCACTAATATTAAAGAATACACCTCCCATGGAGAAGGACCAGTCTAACTGAATATTTTATCAGATGTGTACATACTTCTGTATTTTGTCATAACTGACAATAATTTGTGAATTACATTGCATATTTCATGAAATACATCAAAGTTTAATGTGTACATATTGCTATATTTTGTCACAACTGATCATGACAGTAGATACAGTCTAGGTCTTCCTGTGGTGTAGCACTTCTTCACAAGTTATGCTCAAAATTTTGCCACATGTACACTATTGTACAGTTCCCATGTTTTGTTACTTTCTAATGGATAATGATGAACTTTAGCTTATGAATAGCTGGTTGAATGTAGAAAGTACTCGTACATTAAGGATTTGGCTGTATTGTAAGTAGATGTTATAGCACGAGCAAGGCTATGCTTTAAATGATTTATGGAACTTTCTAGTCGTGTAGCTTCACCATACACTAGGGCTTATAATTAACATGTGTTACACGAATTATTAGCAGCCTGAACACACACAAACTAGTTTAACAAAGTAATTCACACATAGTTTGGCATATTTTGGCTGGATTTGCTCGCAACCCACAATTGATTCTATTGTGAATCACATGGTGAAGTATTTCTGTGATATCTCCAGGACTTGTCTGTTTACATTGACAAACGTAACAGCAACGTTACCTTCTCCAGCCACCCATCATTGAAGCATTTAGGTATGTCTATAAAAGCAATCCAGTGGTAGAACTCGTATTGGCTGGGGTGATTGATCACTCAGCACAGCGAGGCTATCAGCCTTCACCGGCTTGGGTGATTAGTCATACTGGCACAAGCCCTGCAGGTTATTAGCCTGCACTAAGGCATGTGGGCAACTGTGCTTTATTGCCCACAAAGAGTGCCTTATTGCACCACAAATAGTGCCTTATTGAACGAATAAAGCACTCTTTGTGGTGCAAAAAAGCACCCTCTGTGATTGATTGAAGCACTGTTGACTGGCTGAGAGTGTACTTTATGAAATTTAAAGTACACTTTTTCCTTTGATCTCGCCCATGCAAAGTCCCATAAACTATAATAATAATCATGTTAAATGACTACTTAAGGCCATATCAGTGGCATCAACTGTTGTATTATTGTAAGTCAAACCTTTTTCAGTGACATGCATTTTTGCTTACAGTATGACAATTATTCTGCCTATTATGCTAGCAATAATATACTTGACACCTATATTATGCTCAAAATTATACCAGCATAATAGGCTGGTACCTAAATCTGTGAAATATAACAAAATTAATGACTTTGACTAACAGTTTTACCACTCCACTTTATTGTGATGTAGATCTGTTTCTAATCATCCATACAATAATATTTACTTCCTTGACAATGTACAACATATAGTGTTCAGTGATAACACCTTGACATGTAACTTGTGTAGAGGTCTATTGGCTTATTATAACACCTTGATATGTAACTTGTATATAGAGGACTATTGGCTTATTATAGTATCAAGTCAACAAACAGCAGATGTACTATAGTATACGAGATTTTATAAACATCATTGTTTTGTTTTTTTGAAATTGTTGATCTACACACACAACAGCAATATTGAAGTTCACTTATCACCATAAATGGATAGCCACACTAATACTGTACACATTTGTACCACAGTCATGCCTCTGGTTTGATCAGACTGCTTTCATTAGTGGATTTCTAGAGACGTGTGCCAGCCACTGTGAATGTTCTGTAGGGATGAGCCCACACTGTTAAAACTTGTAATAATAACACAACATCATGTGTTACCGTTACTTGTGGGTACCAAAAAATACTTATGAGTGTAAGCGTTGATACAGCACTTAAAGTATGTGTTGTATTAGCACAAATTATTTTGTTACTTCAACTAATCTTTGTGTTATTTTTACCCTTGGTCATACTGAAATAACTACTACTTATTTGTTACTATAACTAACTTGTTGGATTTACAGTATTAAATATTTAGTGACATTGTAGTAAATGTGTACAACAAAAATGTACATACATAGTACAGAAACACACTAGCAGAATGTTGAGTGCATTACTGTTTAGGACAGTTTCTCTGTACCTCAAAGATCAGGACCAGGATTGGGACAAGAAGATACACCACAGCAACTTCTGATTAAAAGGAAGCAATTGTTCCATTGCTTAGGGTAGATGATGTTGTAGTATAACCCAACTACAGCAGCCACAGCTTTTAAGAGATCATCAACGTCCAAGTAGATGAGATTCTCTATACCCAAAAGTATAGTCTTACATTACAGGACCAGCCTCAACTATATATGGAGCAGTAGTTTCATGGTCTTCAATTTCACTTTTAATGTTGTCACCATTCTGTAAGCATACAAACATGCATGATGTAAGCTAAGTATAGTCGGTACTTTAATATCAAGGCTCACGGTAGTGAGTTGCGCAGCCAAGGAAAGTAGGGCGCACGACTACCATGAGTTATTTACATGAACAACTAACTCTAATAGAACGCACATCTAAAACCTACCTTTAAAACTATTCTTTTGTAAAAAAGAAACCTCGCGATACAACAAGACCTTTGGTATATTGTTACATAAGCATATTACAGTGGATCCTCGCTTATCCGAACCTCGGTTATCCGAACACCTCGATTATTCGAACGCCAAATGCGACTGTTCTATTAGAGTATTTTGTCACTAGTGTGCACTCTATTAAAGTAAATGACTGTTCTATTAGAGTAGTTGAACGAAGCTCTGTATATAAATCAATGGGCTTCAGTTATCCGGACAATTTCACTTATCTGAACACTTTTGGCTAACTATAAGAACAAAGCTGTTCGGATAACTGAGGATCCACTGTACTAAGTAAGTAATCCCTGTTATATTTTAGTAACACCGCATGAAATTTTGCTAAAAACGTACAATTCTTCTCCTTCTTCTTTGCATATTCGTTAGCACGAGCCGCCCATTTTTAAAACTCTTGTATCTTACACTGTGATAGTTCTACAGCCTTGGATTTGCTATCACAAGTTCTTTGGCTAGTTAAATTTCTTCAGTACAAATCATGGAACTCCACCTCTCTTGCGAGAGCCACCATAAGCAAAAGTTTGATTCATTCGCTCTTGCGCTTCATGGGCGTTTATTATAGTCGGTGAAACTTGGTGCAAATTCAGCCATAAGCGTCAACACTAGGTGAACATGATCAGTGTAGTAAACCCAGTGAACTTGGTATCGCTCATGCTATTCTGGTAAGTGTTTGTTATTTAATAATGGGTCTGAAGTAGCGGCCCACAATACAGCTTTGTTGGTGCGTTTCCAGAGACAATCCAGTATAATTAGAAGTTTGGGGTACATTCTCACCTGCCGGGAAATGGCCTTTACTCAATCTGTTCACTGATGATTTTAACGGTGCCTAGAAGCCATACTCTAGTAAGGTTGCAACACCGACAAGTACCTGCATGCATTAATTTTTTTGGTCTTGCTCAGTGACAAAAATGTGTGATATCCTAACACAAAAACAGCCTTGGGGCTGTAAAAAAAGGGCGTTGCCAAGCAAAGTAGGATCAATCAAACAAGATTATTCAACATGACTAGTAAGAACAAGGACTGATATCAAGTTGCGGCCAAGTGATTCCAGTATTACCCATTCTCTTTGTATCTAGCTATAGCTATATAATAAAACTAGAGCAAATACACATACAACTGTTATTAAATTGTCATTCAGCCGTTTTTAAAATCATACACTACAAAAAAAAGTAGCCAAATGACAAGTTAATAACAGTTGCACGTGTATTTGCTCTAGTTTTATTATATAGCTATAGCTAGATACAAAGAGAATGGATAATACTGCATTCACTTAGCCACAACGTGATATCAGTCCTTGTTCTTACTAGTCACGTTGAATAAGCTTGTTTGATTGATCCTACTTTGCCTGTCAGTGCCCTTTTTTTACAGCCCCAAGGCTGTTTTTGTGTTAGGATATGAATAATACTTGTCACAGTGACTATATTCATAAAATATTTTATATACATGGACACATATGAATACCTCTGGCACTATCAGATGGCTTCATCTCTTTGTGCATCAGCTTCACCACAATAAATATAACAGTAGAAATATCAGGGCCTGTAGAAAACATCATGATTTATTGTCTCACATTGTATGCATGGCAGTGGGATATTTATAATAATTCAGCATTTTAGCAACACTCATCTGGACAATCTCGGCCCTAGCTGAACTTATTGAGTTCTATACTGATAGTCTACCCAGCTGTAGTAATGGTGACCTGGTGTTAACTGGTGAAGTAGTCTACCCAGCTGTAGTAATGGTGGCCTGGGGAAGTAGTCTACCCAACTGTAGTAATGGTGACCTGGTGTTAACTGGGGAAGTAGTCTACCCAGCTGTAGTAATGGTGACCTGGTGTTAACTGGGGAAGTAGTCTACCCAGCTGTAGTAATGGTGACCTGGTGTTAACTGGTTAAGTAGTCTACCCAGCTGTATTAATGGTGACCTGGGGAAGTAGTCTACCCAGCTGTAGTAATGGTGACCTGGTGTTAACTGGTGAAGTAGTCTACCCAGCTGTATTAATGGTGACCTAGTGTTAACTGGTGAAGTAGTCTACCCAGCTGTATTAATGGTGACCTGGGGAAGTAGTCTACCCAGTTGTAGTAATGGTGACCTAGTGTTAACTGGTGAAGTAGTCTACCCAGCTGTATTAATGGTGACCTGGGAAGTAGTCTACCCAGCTGTAGTAATGGTGACCTGGTGTAGTAGTCTACCCAGCTGTATTAATGGTGACCTGGTGTTAACTGGGGAAGTAGTCTACCCAGCTGTAGTAATGGTGACCTGGTGAAGTTGTCTACCCAGCTGTAGTAATGGTGACCTGGGGAAGTAGTCTACCCAGCTGTAGTAATGGGGACCTGGTGTTAACTGGTGAAGTAGTCTACCCAGCTGTATTAATGGTGACCTGGTGTTAACTGGTGAAGTAGGCTACCCAGTTGTATTAATGGTGAGCTGGTGTTAACTGGTGAAGTAGTCTACCCAGCTGTATTAATGGTGACCTGGTGTTAAACTGGTGAAGTAGTCTACCCAGCTGTATTAATGATGACCTGGTGTTAACTGGTGAAGTAGTCTACCCAGCTGTATTAATGGTGACCTGGTGTTAACTGGGGAAGTAGTTTACCCAGCTGTATTAATGGTGACCTGGTGTTAACTGGTGAAGTAGTCTACCCAGCTGTATTAATGGTGACCTGGTGTTAACTGGTGAAGTAGTCTACCCAGCTGTATTAATATTGACCTGGTGTTAACTGGTGAAGTAGTCTACCCAGCTGTATTAATGATGACCTGGTGTTAACTGGTGAAGTAGTCTACCCAGCTGTATTAATGGTGACCTGGTGTTAATTGGGGAAGTAGTCTACCCAGCTGTATTAATGGTGACCTGGGGAAGTAGTCTACCCAGTTGTAGTAATGGTGACCTAGTGTTAACTGGTGAAGTAGTCTACCCAGCTGTATTAATGGTGACCTGGGAAGTAGTCTACCCAGCTGTAGTAATGGTGACCTGGTGTAGTAGTCTACCCAGCTGTATTAATGGTGACCTGGTGTTAACTGGGGAAGTAGTCTACCCAGCTGTAGTAATGGTGACCTGGTGAAGTTGTCTACCCAGCTGTAGTAATGGTGACCTGGGGAAGTAGTCTACCCAGCTGTAGTAATGGGGACCTGGTGTTAACTGGTGAAGTAGTCTACCCAGCTGTATTAATGGTGACCTGGTGTTAACTGGTGAAGTAGGCTACCCAGTTGTATTAATGGTGAGCTGGTGTTAACTGGTGAAGTAGTCTACCCAGCTGTATTAATGGTGACCTGGTGTTAAACTGGTGAAGTAGTCTACCCAGCTGTATTAATGATGACCTGGTGTTAACTGGTGAAGTAGTCTACCCAGCTGTATTAATGGTGACCTGGTGTTAACTGGGGAAGTAGTTTACCCAGCTGTATTAATGGTGACCTGGTGTTAACTGGTGAAGTAGTCTACCCAGCTGTATTAATGGTGACCTGGTGTTAACTGGTGAAGTAGTCTACCCAGCTGTATTAATATTGACCTGGTGTTAACTGGTGAAGTAGTCTACCCAGCTGTATTAATGATGACCTGGTGTTAACTGGTGAAGTAGTCTACCCAGCTGTATTAATGGTGACCTGGTGTTAACTGGTGAAGTAGTGTACCCAGCTGTATTAATGGTGACCTGGTGTTAAACTGGTGAAGTAGTCTACCCAGCTGTATTAATGATGACCTGGTGTTAACTGGTGAAGTAGTCTACCCAGCTGTATTAATGGTGACCTGGTGTTAACTGGTGAAGTAGTCTACCCAGCTGTATTAATGGTGACCTGGTGTTAACTGGTGAAGTAGTGTACCCAGCTGTATTAATGGTGACCTGGTGTTAACTGGTGAAGTAGTCTACCCAGCTGTATTAATGGTGACCTGGTGTTAACTGGTGAAGTAGTCTACCCAGCTGTATTAATGATGACCTGGTGTTAACTGGTGAAGTAGTCTACCCAGCTGTATTAATGGTGACCTGGTGTTAACTAGTGAAGTAGTCTACCCAGCTGTATTAATGGTGACCTGGTGTTAACTGGTGAAGTAGTCTACCCAGCTGTATTAATGGTGACCTGGTGTTAAACTGGTGAAGTAGTCTACCCAGCTGTATTAATGATGACCTGGTGTTAACTGGTGAAGTAGTCTACCCAGCTGTATTAATGGTGACCTGGTGTTAACTAGTGAAGTAGTCTACCCAGCTGTATTTATGGTGACCTGGTGTTAACTGGTGAAGTAGTCTACCCAGCTGTATTAATGTTGACCTGGTGTTAAACTGGTGAAGTAGTCTACCCAGCTGTATTAATGGTGACCTGGTGTTAAACTGGTGAAGTAGTCTACCCAGCTGTATTAATGATGACCTGGTGTTAACTGGTGAAGTAGTCTACCCAGCTGTATTAATGGTGACCTGGTGTTAACTGGTGAAGTAGTCTACCCAGCTGTATTAATGATGACCTGGTGTTAACTAGTGAAGTAGTCTACCCAGCTGTATTTATGGTGACCTGGTGTTAACTGGTGAAGTAGTCTACCCAGCTGTATTAATGGTGACCTGGTGTTAACTGGTGAAGTAGTCTACCCAGCTGTATTAATGTTGACCTGGTGTTAAACTGGTGAAGTAGTCTACCCAGCTGTATTAATGGTGACCTGGTGTTAACTAGTGAAGTAGTCTACCCAGCTGTATTTATGGTGACCTGGTGTTAACTGGTGAAGTAGTCTACCCAGCTGTATTAATGTTGACCTGGTGTTAAACTGGTGAAGTAGTCTACCCAGCTGTATTAATGGTGACCTGGTGTTAAACTGGTGAAGTAGTCTACCCAGCTGTATTAATGATGACCTGGTGTTAACTGGTGAAGTAGTCTACCCAGCTGTATTAATGGTGACCTGGTGTTAACTGGTGAAGTAGTCTACCCAGCTGTATTAATGATGACCTGGTGTTAACTGGTGAAGTAGTCTACCCAGCTGTATTAATGGTGACCTGGTGTTAACTAGTGAAGTAGTCTACCCAGCTGTATTAATAGTGACCTGGTGTTAACTGGTGAAGTAGTCTACCCAGCTGTATTAATGGTGACCTGGTGAAGTAGTGTACCCAGCTGTATTAATGGTGACCTGGTGTTAACTAGTGAAGTAGTCTACCCAGCTGTATTTATGGTGACCTGGTGTTAACTGGTGAAGTAGTCTACCCAGCTGTATTAATGGTGACCTGGTGTTAACTGGTGAAGTAGTCTACCCAGCTGTATTAATGATGACCTGGTGTTAACTGGTGAAGTAGTCTACCCAGCTGTATTAATGGTGACCTGGTGTTAACTAGTGAAGTAGTCTACCCAGCTGTATTAATAGTGACCTGGTGTTAACTGGTGAAGTAGTCTACCCAGCTGTATTAATGGTGACCTGGTGTTAACTGGTGAAGTAGTGTACCCAGCTGTATTAATGGTGACCTGGTGTTAACTAGTGAAGTAGTCTACCCAGCTGTATTTATGGTGACCTGGTGTTAACTGGTGAAGTAGTCTACCCAGCTGTATTTATGGTGACCTGGTGTTAACTGGTGAAGTAGTCTACCCAGCTGTATTAATGGTGACCTGGTGTTAACTGGTGAAGTAGTCTACCCAGCTGTATTAATGGTGACCTGGTGTTAACTGGTGAAGTAGTCTACCCAGCTGTATTAATGGTGACCTGGTGTTAAACTGGTGAAGTAGTCTACCCAGCTGTATTAATATTGACCTGGTGTTAACTGGTGAAGTAGTCTACCCAGCTGTATTAATGATGACCTGGTGTTAACTGGTGAAGTAGTCTACCCAGCTGTATTAATGTTGACCTGGTGTTAAACTGGTGAAGTAGTCTACCCAGCTGTATTAATGGTGACCTGGTGTTAAACTGGTGAAGTAGTCTACCCAGCTGTATTAATGATGACCTGGTGTTAACTGGTGAAGTAGTCTACCCAGCTGTATTTATGGTGACCTGGTGTTAACTGGTGAAGTAGTCTACCCAGCTGTATTAATGATGACCTGGTGTTAACTGGTGAAGTAGTCTACCCAGCTGTATTAATGGTGACCTGGTGTTAACTAGTGAAGTAGTCTACCCAGCTGTATTAATAGTGACCTGGTGTTAACTGGGGAAGTAGTCTACCCAGCTGTATTAATGGTGACCTGGTGTTAACTGGTGAAGTAGTCTACCCAGCTGTATTAATGGTGACCTGGTGTTAACTAGTGAAGTAGTCTACCCAGCTGTATTAATAGTGACCTGGTGTTAACTGGTGAAGTAGTCTACCCAGCTGTATTAATGATGACCTGGTGTTAACTGGTGAAGTAGTCTACCCAGCTGTATTAATGGTGACCTGGTGTTAAACTGGTGAAGTAGTCTACCCAGCTGTATTAATGATGACCTGGTGTTAACTGGTGAAGTAGTCTACCCAGCTGTATTAATGGTGACCTGGCGTTAACTGGTAAAGTAGTCTACCCAGCTGTATTAATGGTGACCTGGTGTTAACTGGTGAAGTAGTCTACCCAGCTGTATTAATGGTGACCTGGTGTTAACTGGTGAAGTAGTCTACCCAGCTGTATTAATGGGGACCTGGTGTTAACTGGTGAAGTAGTCTACCCAGCTGTATTAATGGGGACCTGGTGTTAACTAGTGAAGTAGTCTACCCAGCTGTATGCGGTTTATCCGCAATGACGTCATCAAATAAAATGGCACCGTATAGTGGGGGGGATTTTAATATTTTCCAGCATAGAAGTCAATGGAAGCCAAGAATGATGCTTCGCTTTCTACGTCCCATGCGAATGATGACAGCCATTTGGACTCTGGTATGGATATAGATTGTAATAGCGAATACCCATAAGCTGTTTTTGTCTTTCGAAGGTGATTTTTGGTGTCACGAGGAAATGCCTGTGTTTTGCGATGATGGCCACTCGTCTGCAATGTCATTCGCTGTTGATTTTCCCACCGTCTCGGATTTATCTTTATGCGATTTAAGCCCCGAAGAATTTCAACAAACAGGTATGTTGTGAGAGTACCTTTGAGTTCAAGATTGTATGATTTATGCTTAGAGTCACAGAAGAACAGAGGCAAACTGCTTAAATCTGTTGGTTTTAACCAGCTTAAGGAAGCAAGTTGGAAAGGAAATTACTGCTGTGTACCAGATTGCAAAAATGCATCTGCTCAACAGAAAGAAAAAGAACTACTTGGACTTTCAAAGGTGTCATTTCATTCTTTTCCTACAGATAGTAATAGAATGAAGATGTGGATAATTAAAATAAAGAGACCCTGGTCCTGAATTTGTTATAAATAAGTACACAAAGGTTTGTTCAGAGCACTTCACTTCAAGTGATTATTTTCCAACCTCTGATAAACCCAACTCCAGACGTCGTCTCCTGCCCACTGCTGTGCCTTCAGTTTTTCAGTGGACCAGTAAATCATTTCAGTGCCGTAGTGTCACTTCAATGAAGGCATCATCTAGTTTAGAATTCAGTGAGCATGCCACAGATGAACATGATGATTCTGAATCAGATGTAGTTACAGATGATGCTTCAGATGTACACAATTTTGAGGATTATTACAGTAGAGATCAGGAAGATGTTGCCACTAAAACTGCTTTACTTGATGAAATAGAACGATTAAAGCTGCAAGTCAAGCAACTGCAGGATAAACTTGCAGAATCTCAAAGAACCTCTACAAAATCTCTGTTTCGCCTTGACAACATAAAGGAGGACAGTGACTTAGTGAAGTTTTATACTGGATTCTCAGATTATGCAACACTAGCTACATTTTACGAACAGGTTCTTGAATCTGATGCTAAAGTTATGAGACAATGGGATAGCAGGAGATGCAAGGAAGCTTGTGGTGATACCAAACATGGCCCATGTTGTAAACTTCCCTTACTAGAGCAGCTATTTATGACCCTTGTGCGACTTCGTCTTGGCCTGTATGAAAGGGATTTGGCTGTACGGTTTGGAGTGTCTCAGTCAACAGTATCTCGCACAACAACCTGGATTAACCTTATGTATCACAGCTTTAAAGCTATTGAACGTTTCCCACCCTGGCATATAGTCAAGAAGTATAAGCCAGAAATCTTCAAGCGTAACTATCCAAACACCCGTGTGATCATTGATGCAACTGAGTTTGCCATTGAACGACCCTCATCGCTTTCATCCCAGTCAAGCACATTTTCAACCTACAAAAATAAGAACACTGTAAAAGTACTATTGGGTATAACCCCTAGTGGAGCCATATCGTTTGTGTCCAAATGTTATGAAGGATCAATATCAGATAAAAGGCTGGTGGAAGTCAGTGGGCTGCTGGAGAAATTAGATGCAGGTGACGAAATCATAGCTGATAAAGGCTTTCTTATTCAAGACACATTAGCACCTCTTGGGGTACGTCTGAATGTACCCCCTCTTTTGAAATCAGACCGTCAAATGGCAAGTGAGGATGTGATTTTAACTAAAAAGATAGCACAGTTAAGGGTCCATGTGGAAAGAGAGATAGGAAGAGTAAAGGATTTTCATATTTTACAAAATGCATTGCCTGCCGTAATGTGGGACACAATAAATCAAGTAATTTATGTGTGCTGTATGCTTACAAACTTTGATCCACCTTTGGTAGCCTAATCCTTTTGTACAGTACATTTATTGATTTCAAGTATTTCATTAAAATTAATTAATTTATCACAATCAAATAAAACTCATGATTTTTTATAAACAACATTACAGCTAATTTAAATTTACAGCTGTAGTAGAGTCATAATGGTTTTGGCCGTTATAAATTATCAGCAGTGGTGCATGCTTCCATAACTTCCACTGACTGCAAAGATCTTCAGTTGTTAATGGAACAAAAACGCCTCCTTTCATCTTGGGTAGTGGTGGTGGTTGAGAAAAATATTTTCGGGCATATGTAGAACCATCATGTGAAGCAGTAACAACAATAATATCTCTTTGCAGTCCAATAGCCATTAGACGGACATCTAGGTCACCTCCCCAACTGTTATGACTGAGAATGTTTTGTCTCTTCTCTAACCACTGCAAAAATGACATATCAGTTTCTGTACGAACACCTGGATGGTCCCACATCATGCGTGAAGCTATGTTTCTCAGTTGAGAACTGATTTTCTCATCACCTTGAGAAGTATGGGGAATTAGTCCAGCTTGATGGGAAATGGAATGGTATAAACAGCTACCATCTCCCTTGACTACATGCTTCACAACATGTAAATGTTGCAGGACATAATCTAAAGGCAATGAGGTTACTTTATTAGTAGCCATAATTTTGACATCAGATGATGCAATTGTTTTGGTCTCCTTACCACTGTGTGAAGGAGGAGTCAACAATGAAGCCTTCTTGGGTGGTAACTTATTGGAGATCTGGGCACGGCTGCCTGTTACAACCTTAACTGGTGGTACAGAGGAACTGGGTGATTTAACTGGTGGTACAGAGGAACTGGGTGATTTAACTGGTGGTACAGAGGAACTGGGTGATTTAACTGGTGGTACAGAGGAACTGGGTGATTTAACTGGTGGTACAGAGGAACTGGGTGATTTAACTGGTGGTACAAAGAAACTGGGTGATTTAACTGGTGGTACAGAGGAACTGGGTGATTTAACTGGTGGTACAGAGGAACTGGGTGATTTAACTGGTGGTACAGAGGAACTGGGTGATTTAACTGGTGGTACAGAGGAACTGGGTGATTTAACTGGTGGTACAGAGGAACTGGGTGATTTAACTGGTGGTACAGAGGAACTGGGTGATTTAACTGGTGGTATAGAGGAACTGGGTGATTTAACTGGTGGTATAGAGGAACTGGGTGATTTAACTGGTGGTACAGAGGAACTGGGTGATTTAACTGGTGGTACAGAGGAACTGGGTGATTTAACTGGTGGTACAGAGGAACTGGGTGATGGTCTACTAGTTGGTGGCATGATCATGTATGGTACAACTGCTGGTAAAAATTGTTCAAAATAGAATTTACCAGCTGTAGAAATGGCTGACTTCATAAAATCTGCATCATATTTGATTCGCTGAACAAACGGCTCATGAAGAGGTGACCATACAACAAAATCACACCACTGTAAGCTGGTCACATGCATCTGTGTTTGTAACTGATAAAAGTATGAATGAGATTTTGACAGGCACATGTTTCCATCTCTCTCCACAACCAAGCAGAATGCAGCCACGGTTCTGCAAGCCTTGAAAATAGACAAATTTTCACATGAAAGGGGACACTTAACCTCTAAGCACCCCTTACTATCCTCTTTTAGAGTTGGATCAGATACGATTGCATCAGGGCTAGCTGCTAGCCATGGCAGCAAAGCATCAACTACAAGTCCACACTTTTGAACTTCAACAGCTACCCCAGCTTGAATTGGTAGTTAACATAAGAATCAATGGCATATTTCTCATGCTCTCTTCCGTAGCGAATTGCAGTCGTGTTTAAAGAGACACAGTTGATCTTTTTCTTCACAAAAGCTGTACAACTTGTGCTGACCCTTCGATGGCACACTTCCTTCATGATGGAGGCTGTAATCCTTAGCTTTCTTTGGCTGTGCCACAAGTCCGAAGATGCTTGCTCTCTGGTTTTCTCTTCTAACTCCTTAGCTTGTTTTCCATCTATAACTACTTCACTTTTGTACAACTGCATGCCATGCAACTGCCCTGAAGGAGTGTCGTTACTAGGAAATGTACTGTCTTCAACTTCTCTGCTACAAGAGGCTTAAGTATGATCATGGTTTACTTGATCAAGTTTGGCAGCTAGTTCATTTAAAAGCTTTTTTTTCTGTTCAGCAGCTCTTAAAACTCTTTCTTTCTTAATTTCATCTAGATGAGTATCAACAGGAGCTGGTTCATCATCCAATAACTGAAGATAGCATGATGAGCTATATCTTTCAAGTAAAGATTTAGTTTGGGCAGCCTTCTTATTCTGTGCTGGGGTCTGTGCCATGCAAAGAGCATGGTTTGCACTAGCTATTTTCATTTGTTCAACATGTGACAATGTTTTTCTGAGATTTCTGGCTATATTAGGATCAAGAATTCTCCTGTGTTCGGGTCTGCAGTCCCACTCATTGATTCTGTGAGCCTTTATCCGCTTTTTCACACCATACTCTTTTCTGACAAGACGTATATCATCGATTGGCATTGCTTCAATGTTTCTTTGTCTAGGACGATTCCAGGTCTGCAGACGTTCAGTACATCCCTTCCGTTCATCATCCTGCAACCCAGAGTGGATATAATCTTCCAAGCAATAAAGGGTGCCTGTAACATGGTTACAACATCCTGACAGACCTGCTGGGCATGAACAGCAAGCTTGTGCCACACGAGCTGTGGATTCACAAAAAAAATAATCACTTTGTAAACACGATCCTTTTTCATTGAAGGTAATACAGCAGCTGAAACACATGAGTGATCAGGCACTTGAGGTAAAGGATGGTATTTGATTTTCTGTATGTGCCCATCTTGATAAAAGCGGTACGCTTTATCGAGGGTTCTAGTATAATCAATGGACGTGGAATTGCTACACTCATGATCACCTGAAGCATGCTGCAACACTGCTTCAGCCCTTTCATCAGCAATATTCTCTAAATAACTGATCTTTTTCAATACAACTTTACGATCAATGAGATGGTCGTAGATTGTACCAAAGGTGATTCCTGGCAAATTATAGAGTCGATTTGTCCACAGGATGTCTTCTGGTGCTGGAACTGACTTCATTAACCTTATACATGTAGAGGATGAACCTCGAGTGGTGGCCAGTTTTCGCTGACTGTTAATACCATGATCTGGATCCACCAAATATTTGTCCCATCCATACTGAATGTATAACTTGACCCTATTAGAATGTTTTGTTAAATGCAACTTATGTTTTAATATGTACATTTACCTTTCGATAAGCTGGGGTTTTTTCCCTGTGACTGGAGCACCACGACAAGTAAGCCATCGTTTCAACTGCACAATGCCTAATTCGGCTGGTTCCTTGCCGCTTAGGGATGAACCAGGGATATCCTTTTCAGTCAACAATAAAACATCATCCCCGGGGAGGTCGATACTGGCTTCCAAATCGGCCGAAAACGATGTTCCCGAATAGTGGCCATCATCGCGAAACACAAACATTTCCTCGTCACACCAAAAATCACCTTTGAAAGACAAAAACAGCTTATGGGTATTCGCTATTACAATCTATAACCATACCAGTCCAAATGGCTGTCATCATTCGCATGGGACGTAGAAAGCGAAGCATCATTCTTGGCTTCCATTGACTTCTATGCTCGAAAATATTAAAATCCCCCCACTATACGGCGCCATTTTATTTGATGACGTCATTGCGGATAAACCTCATTAATAGTGACCTGGTAAAGTAGTCTACCCAGCTGTATTAATGGGGACCTGGTGTTAACTGGTGAAGTAGTCTACCCAGCTGTATTAATGGGGACCTGGTGTTAACTGGAGAAGTAGTCTACCCAGCTGTATTAATGGTGACCTGGTGTTAACTGGAGAAGTGGTTTACCCAGCTGTATTAATGGTGACCTGGTGTTAACTGGTGAAGTAGTCTACCCAGCTGTATTAATGGTGACCTGGTGTTAACTAGTGAAGTAGTCTATTCAGCTGTATTAATAGTGACCTGGTGTTAACTAGTGAAGTAGTCTACCCAGCTATATTAATGGGGACCTGGTGTTAACTGGTAAAGTAGTCTACCCAGCTGTATTAATGGTGACCTGGTGTTAACTGGTGAAGTAGTCTACCCAGCTGTATTAATGTTGACTTGGTGTTAACTGGTGAAGTAGTCTATTCAGCTGTATTAATGGTGACCTGATGTTAACTGGGGAAGTAGTCTACTCAGCTGTATTAATGGTGACCTGGTGTTAACTAGTGAAGTAGTCTACCCAGCTGTATTAATGGTGACTTGGTGTTAAGGGGAAGTAGTCTATCCAGCTGTATTAATGGTGACCTGGTGTTAAGGGGAAGTAGTCTACCCAGCTGTATTAGTGGTGACCTGGTGTTAACTGGTAAAGTAGTCTACCCAGCTGTATTAATGGTGACTTGGTGTTAAGGGGAAGTAGTCTATCCAGCTGTATTAATGGGGACCTGGTGTTAACTGGTGAAGTAGTCTACCCAGCTGTATTAATGGTGACCTGGTGTTAAGGGGAAGTAGTCTACCCAGCTGTATTAATGGTGACCTGGTGTTAACTGGTGAAGTAGTCTACCCAGCTGTATTAATGGTGACCTGGTGTTAACTGGTGAAGTAGTCTACCCAGCTGTATTAATGGTGACCTGGTGTTAACTGGTGAAGTAGTCTACCCAGCTGCATTAATGATGACCTGGTGTTAACTAGTGAAGTAGTCTACCCAGCTGTATTAATGGTGACCTGGTGTTAACTGGTGAAGTAGTCTACCCAGCTGTATTAATGATGACCTGGTGTTAACTGGTGAAGTAGTCTACCCAGCTGTATTAATGATGACCTGGTGTTAACTGGTGAAGTAGTCTACCCAGCTGTATTAATGATGACCTGGTGTTAACTGGTGAAGTAGTCTACCCAGCTGTATTAATGGTGACCTGGTGTTAACTGGTGAAGTAGTTTACCCAGCTGTATTAATGGTGACCTGGTGTTAACTGGTGAAGTAGTCTACCCAGCTGTATTAATGGTGACCTGGTGTTAACTGGTGAAGTAGTCTACCCAGCTGTATTAATGGTGACCTGGTGTTAACTGGTAAAGTAGTCTACCCAGCTGTAGTAATGGTGACCTGGTGTTAACTGGTGAAGTAGTCTACCCAGCTGTAGTAATGGTGACCTGGTGTTAACTGGTAAAGTAGTCTACCCAGCTGTATTAATGGTGACCTGGTGTTAACTGGTGAAGTAGTCTACCCAGCTGTATTAATGGTGACCTGGTGTTAACTGGTAAAGTAGTCTACCCAGCTGTAGTAATGGTGACCTGGTGTTAACTGGTGAAGTAGTCTACCCAGCTGTAGTAATGGTGACCTGGTGTTAACTGGTAAAGTAGTCTACCCAACTGTATTAATGGTGACCTGGTGTTAACTGGTGAAGTAGTCTACCCAACTGTATTAATGGTGACCTGGTGTTAACTGGTGAAGTAGTCTACCCAGCTGTATTAATGGTGACCTGGTGTTAACTGATGAAGTAGCCTACCCAGCTGTATTAATGGTGACCTGATGTTAACTGGGGAAGTAGTCTACCCAGCTGTATTAATGGTGACCTGGTGTTAACTGGTAAAGTAGTCTACCCAGCTGTATTAATGGTGACCTGATGTTAACTGGTGAAGTAGTCTACTCAGTTGTATTAATGGGGACCTGGTGTTAAGGGGAAGTAGTCTATCCAGCTGTATTAATGGTGACCTGGTGTTAACTGGTGAAGTAGTGTACCCAGCTGTATTAATGGTGACCTGATGTTAACTGGTGAAGTAGTCTACTCAGTTGTATTAATGGGGACCTGGTGTTAAGGGGAAGTAGTCTATCCAGCTGTATTAATGGTGGACACAAATACAAATGGACTTGCACATAAACACATATAACTGAGACATACACACAAACAGACTTACTATGAATATCATTTCCCTCCAATACTCCCAGTCCTCAACTAAAGAAGTACACACACCCTTGTAGTCCACCATGAATCTCATTGGACCTCAGTGTTGGGGAACTATCACTGGTGACCCATACTCCAGCATATGTGTTGGAGTAGATCTTGTTGTCAAGGAACTGACCACAACCCTAGCAACAGTAGACACATCAGCTATTGCTGTAGGAACTATGTACAAGTGACAACAACTAAAGAATTATACAATATTGTTATTGTAGGAACTGTGTAACTCCTTAGGAACTACAACAACTAAAGAGTTGTACAATATTGTTATTGTAGGAACTGTGTAACTCCTTAGGAACTACAACAACTAAAGAGTTGTACAATATTGTTATCGTAGGAACTGTGTAACTCCTTAGGAACTACAACAACTAAAGAGTTGTACAATATTGTTATCGTAGGAACTGTGTAACTCCTTAGGAACTACAACAACTAAAGAGTTGTAAAATATTGTTATTGTAGGAACTGTGTAACTCCTTAGGAACTACAACAACTAAAGAAATGTACAACATTGTTATTGTAGGAACTGTGTAACTCCTTAGGAACTACAACAACTAAAGAGTTGTACAATATTGTTATTGTAGGAACTGTGTAACTCCTTAGGAACTACAACAACTAAAAAGTTGTACAATATTGTTATTGTAGGAACTGTGTAACTCCTTAGGAACTACAACAACTAAAAAGTTGTACAATATTGTTATTGTAGGAACTGTGTAACTCCTTAGGAACTACAACAACTAAAGAGTTGTACAATATTGTTATTGTAGGAACTGTGTAACTCCTTAGGAACTACAACAACTAAAAAGTTGTACAATATTGTTATTGTAGGAACTGTGTAACTCCTTAGGAACTACAACAACTAAAGAAATGTACAACATTGTTATTGTAGGAACTGTGTAACTCCTTAGGAACTACAACAACTAAAGAGTTGTACAATATTGTTATTGTAGGAACTGTGTAACTCCTTAGGAACTACAACAACTAAAGAGTTGTATAATATTGTTATTGTAGGAACTGTGTAACTCCTTAGGAACTACAACAACTAAAGAGTTGTATAATATTGTTATTGTAGGAACTGTGTAACTCCTTAGGAACTACAACAACTAAAGAATTGTACAATATTGTTATCGTAGGAACTGTGTAACTCCTTAGGAACTACTACAACTAAAGAAATGTACAACATTGTTATTGTAGGAACTGTGTAACTCCTTAGGAACTACAACAACTAAAGAGTTGTACAACATTGTTATTGTAGGAACTGTGTAACTCCTTAGGAACTACAACAACTAAAGAGTTGTACAATATTGTTATTGTAGGAACTGTGTAACTCCTTAGGAACTACAACAACTAAAGAAATGTACAACATTGTTATTGTAGGAACTGTGTAACTCCTTAGGAACTACAACAACTAAAGAGTTGTACAACATTGTTATTGTAGGAACTGTGTAACTCCTTAGGAACTACAACAACTAAAGAGTTGTACAATATTGTTATTGTAGGAACTGTGTAACTCCTTAGGAACTACTACAACTAAAGAAATATACAACATTGTTATTGTAGGAACTGTGTAACTCCTTAGGAACTACAACAACTAAAGAAATGTACAACATTGTTATTGTAGGAACTGTGTAACTCCTTAGGAACTACAACAACTAAAGAGTTGTACAATATTGTTATTGTAGGAACTGTGTAACTCCTTAGGAACTACAACAACTAAAGAAATGTACAACATTGTTATTGTAGGAACTGTGTAACTCCTTAGGAACTACAACAACTAAAGAGTTGTACAATATTGTTATTGTAGGAACTGTGTAACTCCTTAGGAACTACAACAACTAAAGAGTTGTATAATATTGTTATTGTAGGAACTGTGTAACTCCTTAGGAACTACAACAACTAAAGAATTGTACAATATTGTTCAGTTATTGTAGGAAATGTATTTTCTGGTGGTTGAATGTAGTGAATTAGACAGAAAATAAGCTCCCACAAGAATACATGTGTGACATCACGCCTCATGTGATGCAGGGGGTATATAAGGTTGGTATAGTGTGCTTTAATTCATTCTATGCCACGTGTTTAGTACAGGTTGGCTGCGTGTGTCTTTGAAAGAAGAGAATCACGAATACTATGGAGGGGAAGCTCAATACTCTTTTAGCTGAGCTCTGCCAATCCCAAGACGAAGTCCGCCAACTCCGACGAGAAGTGGAGGAAAAGCTCGATGCTTCCATAGCCGAAGTTAAACGGGAAGTCAACGAGGCTCAGGAGAAGACCAGCGAAGATGCTGCCAGAAAGATTGGTAACACTAGTTACCAATTGAAGAAGAAAGGCCACGAGCATCAGTACCACTTTAATTGCGGAGTGGAAGAAGCAATTAGCTCTGCCCAAGCTGATTTATCAAAATTGAAGCCGGTGAATCCAGACCAGAAGACAGCCCTAGAATCAGCCAAGACGAAGCTCAAGCAAGGTATGAAGGTGTTAGCTACGAGGCAAAAGCACATAAAGATTGCCGATTGCTCCGAGCATGGATGGGGCACGGCTGCCCACTATCAGGAAGATCCCTTAGCATCAAGCCCGGAAGACGATAAAAAGATAGAACGAGCTGAGAATAAAGTGGAGAAGGATGCAAAAAGAGAAGCCGATAAAGTACAAAAAATGAGTTTGAAACGTTGAGGTGGAGGCGGAGGTGAAAAAAGGAGGTGGGTACAGCCATACCCGGGTGAGCATCAGGCTCCCGAATATTATGACAGAAGGGAGCAGTGGGGGCCCCCACCTCCCACGGTGCCTCAGAGGCCCTACAGAGCAACAGTGCTTGGACCTTGTTTCCAATGTGGCGCTATGCCAAGCTCTGCTCAGGACCGAACAGACCGTATCCTTTTTCTCAACCTGTGGTAAGCAGTGCTGTAGTGCATGAACTTAGCCCAGGGCTAGATGAGTTGTCATTATGTTGTGTAAGTATCAGTGGTGTTATTGCCAAGTCAACCACACACAGTGTATGTGTTAATGAGCTAGTTGGTATTGACCAGGTTATGTCAGAAGGTGTTGATGGACAATCTCATGAGCATGTAAGTGATGACAAGGGTATGTCTGACAATAAAATGAATTCAGAGATAACTCAGTTTGGGGAGCTAGGGAGCCAAGGGCTGGTGCAAATAACAGATGGGCAGGGCCGCCTTAAGCAAAGATTACCCTTTTGGAGAGAAGTACTGCATGCACCACCCCACATACTTGAATGCATTGAACATGACTATTGCTTGCCCTTAAAATTCATTCCCCCACCTCACATCCAACATAACCACCAATCATCAGAGACCCACCAGTGCTTTGTGGATGAAGTGATAAGTAGCTTAATCGCAAATCATTGCATCATCAGGGTGGATGCACAGCCGCATGTTTGTAGCCCTATATCTGTTGTATCCAGTGTGGTGGGGAAATTATGTCTGGTATTGAACTTAAAGTATGTTAACCAATTTCTGCATGTCTTGACCTTTAAATACGAAGACTTGCATGTAGCAGCCCTTATGTTTGAAAAGAATGAATACTTGTTTAAATTTGACCTCAAATCGGGTTATCACTATGTGGACATCCACCCTGAGTGTTATAAATTCCTAGGGAAAGGAGGAAGGATTCAGTGGAAGGAGTTTTCTATGTCTTTACAGTGTTGCCCTTCAGGCATTCTAGTGCCTGCTACTTATTTACTAAACTTCTACAGCCACTTATTTGGTTGTGGAGAGGTAGAAGTCTGAAAGCTATTATTTACCTTGATGATGGTATTGTGACTGTACGTGGGAAAGAGAGAGCCATAAGGGAAAGTGCCTCAGTGAAAAGACACTTGGAGAGTGCTGGTTTTGTCATTAACATAGAAAAGAGCCAGTGGGACCCTTCCCATAGCATGGAATGGCTTGGGTTCCTTATCAACCTGTCTAAAGGTAAGTTCTCAGTTCCAAATGACAAAATAAATAGACTAAAAAGTAAATTGCTATAGCTGAAAAATGCCGAATCAGCTGGTCAAAGCAAATAGCCAGTATTACAGGTTCAATAATTTCAATGTCACTAGCCCTTGGCTCAGTGTCCAGACTAATGACTCGCAGCTTGTTTGCTGTACTCAATAGTAGAATTTCATGGTGGCAAAAACTTAGCCTGACTAAACAGGCACGGGATGAGGTGGGCTTCTGGTTTGCTAGAATTTCAGAGTTTTATGGGCAGAATATATGGCCCAAGCCATCAGCCCTCCGCATTGTTTATTCAGATGCTAGCTCTACAGGCTTGGTGGGTATACAGTAGAGCATGGTAACCTAGTGGCTAACGGCCAATGGTCAGTTGAGGAGGCAGCCCAAAGTTCTACATGGTGGGAATTGCGAGCAGTCAGATTAGTGTTAGAGTCACTTCAGGGAAAGCTGGCAAATGAGCGAGTCCACTGGTTCACAGATAATCAGAATGTGGTTAGAATTGTACAGCACGGTAGCCCCAAGGCGGTCCTGCAAGTGGAAGCTTTAGAGATATTTGCTGTGTGTGTTGATAACTCAATCAGACTAGAGCCTGAGAGGATACCAAGGGAACAGAATGAGTTGGCCGACTATTATAGTCGTATTGTGGACCATGATGATTATATGCTTAATCCATCTGTTTTTACTTGGCTAGATGAGCTTTGGGGTCCACACAGTGTTGATAGATTTGCCAGCCCAAATAATGCCCAGCTTGATAGATTTAATACCAGATTCTGGGCTCCTGGGATAGAAGCGGTGGACGCATTTACGTGTAACTGGGGCACTGACATCAACTGGTTGTTCCCACCTGTCTACTTAGCCCCAAGGGTGATTAGGCATGCACAAGCAGCAGCTGCTAAAGGTACTCTAATAGTTTCCCGATGGGTTTCTGACCCATTCTGGCCCTTACTGTTCCCAAACGGCACTGAACCAGCAGATTTCATCATAGAATGGCTTGAACTACCACTAAGCGATGCATTGATTTTAGCAGGCCTTTTGGGTTCGAACTTATTCTTTGACCTCCCAAATACACCAATGTTGGCTGTCAGATTTCATTGTGTTAAGTTGTAAGTAGTTTTAAAAAATACAATAAAAAATAAATAAATAAAATATCAAAAAAATAAAATAAAAATCCATAAATAAATAAACTTATTAAGGGATGCTATAGCTGGCCAATACAGGAGTCGCAAGTGTAGAGATGTGTAGACAGACAGTGAACAGGTAAATGCATATCCTGTCGATCACTACACAAAAATATGGTATGTTGGTCACACCTCAGAGGTTTATGCTGTGTTGGTCACAACTCAGAGGCTTATGCTGTGTTGGTCACAGCTTAGAGGCTTATACCGTGTTGGTCACAGCTCAGAGGCTTATAGGCTGGTCACAGCTTAGAGGCTAATGCTGTGTTGGTGACAGCTTAGAGGCTTACGCTGTGTTGGTCACAGCTCAAAGGCTTTTGATGTGTTGGTCACAACTCAGAGGTATATATACAGCTCAGAGGCTTATTCATTGGTCACAGTTTGGAGGCACATACTGTGTTGGTCACAACTTAGAGGCTTATAGTCACAATTTAGAGGTAAATTACTGTGTTGGTCACAGCTCAGAGGTTATGTTGTGTCGGTCACAGCTTAGAAATGTAAGGTGGGTCAGTCTCATCTTGGTAAAGCATACTGTGTCAGTTGTAGTCCCAGGTAGGGTTGGGTGATAGTGAAAATTTCCTCCCACGGTTATTGTGGAGCTTATTATCACGATTATTGCAAGTATCACAGTATTGAAATGAACCATAGCAAGTACACTCAAAACTGTTTACACAGTATATTTGCATGGATGAACTTTGTTTACCAGCTACCACAACTGTAAGGAGTTTGGAAATACCAGGCTAACTTATAGAGCATGGAGTAGATAAAATTTTGAAGGAGACATACGTAGCTGGTTTCTATGTATATAGCTAGCAGATAATTTACTAAGACTTACTAATGTGAAGCTAGAACTTTTATCCCACAATCACACTAGTACTCTATCCGGTACTCGTGCCTCGAATTAGTGGGTCGCTTGGTGTAGCAGTGCATGGGTTAGACTTGTTTTCTAGTACAAGGAGGCTGAAATACTGATTGACAACTACAATATGGCATTGTTAACACGTGTAAGTGTGTAGTTGCAGCTGTATTCCTGCCATGATATCGCAATAACCGTTTTTTATACCGGTATGGCAGTTTTTCAAAACCAAGGTGGTATCGATTATTGCCAGCTGTAATATCACCTTGTTACCGTCATACCGTATATCGCCCAAACCTAGTCCCAGGGTTGTACTGGTCACACGGTGTCATGGCCCCACAAGAATTCAGCCTGCAGCCAGTAACTGCTTGAGCTGAATAACTTCACTACATGTGTATACTTTGTTCTGTAGGTATTCTAGCACATGGGAGCTGGCTACTCATGAAAGACCTAGAGGACCCAGAGCTAAAGGATCTCGCCAACAGGCTGCCACACACAATAATGCACAGCCGTGCAGACAGCACTGTTAAAAAGTACTGTGGTGCTTTCAGGAGGTGGCAAACCTGGGTGGTGGTACACAAGCTACCACCCATTCCAGCCAGGCCACATGAACTTGCCTTGTATCTTCAGTTCATTGGTGAGCAATCGGGGTCAAAGTCAGCAGCAGAAAAAGCTTGCAATGCATTGACCTGGGTCCACTCTATATCAGGATTAGCCTTACCAGCAATTCACCCCCTGGTGAAAAATACGTTGGCAGGCCTACAGCGTTCTTTAGCTAAGCCAGTCGTGAAAAAAGAGCCAATGACCATTGGGATGATTGAGGCAGTTGTTAGAGATGCTGAGCTATCAGGTTCTTTGTCTGATTTGAGGCTTGCAACAGCATGTGTTCTAAGGTATGCTGCATTTCTAAGGTTTAGTGAGCTAGTAGAACTCGCACCAGCTGATTTTATTGTCAACGGGGAGATGATGTCAATTTGAATCAAGCGCAGC